>NC_134877.1:23558639-23641139 GCF_041734735.1 Babylonia areolata | reverse complement strand
AACGCGCTTAGTCAGGCCTTGAGGGGGGGGGGGGGGGAGGTGAATAAATAATAGATAAGCTTACATAAATAAATAAATAATAATTATAATATAAAAAAGGTAGTAGTAGTAATAATAATAATAATAAAATAATAATAATAATAAATAAATAGATAAAATTGTCAGACTCTATGTAGTATTTAAAATGTCAAAAACTATAAATAACACTGAATAGAAATTAGGACTGCAGGTATACCGGCTCAGTCAAGAATATGGGGTGTCTTTGATTCAGTCCGGCATATATAGACTGAACTTCTTTGCTGATCTAGATTTGTTCACTTTGCCGTGATTTCATATTCAGACCTTAACGTTCTTGAGTTGAGTCAAGGTCCGAGTCTATATATGCTATTTGACTGCATGCCTATCCTTTAATTTCTAGGCTGATCTAGGTTGTGCTCTTTGATTATGATATAGTATAATCTTACTTCTAAGCCGATCTAGGTTTGTGCTCTTCAGTTGATTTTATATGTGGTCATTCAGTGTTCTTCGACTGCATAATATCTGGACTTTGACTTCTAGGCTGATTTAGGTTTGTGGGCTTTGATAGCAGATTTTAACCTCTAGGCTGATCTAGGTTTGTGCTCACTGCAGGCTCAGTATAGGAACGCACTTCCGCCTGACAGGGATGCAGTTCTGAGGTGGGCCGTGTTTTACAGTTTTACGTGCACCGAGACATTTGCTTTCTTCTTCTTCATCTTTTTTGGTTTTGTTTTTGCTTTTTGTTTTGTTTGTATTTCGTTGGAGTTTTTTGTTTTTGTTTTTGTTTCGAACATGATGATAAAATAAAAGATATCGTCACACACTCACTCCACACTGACGGCCCACACACTGACACACACACATTGACAAACAAACATTATGAACAGCACATTCTAACCGTTCACTAACACGCTCCACCCCCCTCCACCACACACGAACCCAAACAATACTGAAAAAAGAGAACGGAATGCAACAAAGACATACAATCTCCACAAGGTTATTCTGCAGAAATCTTCTCGGGTTGTGGGCCTTTGTGTATCACTGGTGCGTCATCAGTGCCGCACACACCTCCAGCACTGACGCATGCGCATTGGCATTATGGGACGTTGGTTGCCAAAAACCCCCGTACCGTGCGCTGATGGTGTAACATAACTGTTGGAGCTCAGTCAGTCGTGCCACTGAAAAAACAGAACCCAAACAGACGAAACTGAAGAGCTTGTTGCATGCAATGCAAAAACAACGTAAGGTTCTGGCGCGGCGTTTGTTTTGACGGTTGAAGGATCCTCACTCCCCCCACACCCCCCCCTCCAGTCTCCACCCCGGCCATTTTCCTTCTTTACATTTCATGGATTTTTCAAATTTCATGTACATAGTCACATTGCGCGTGCACACACACCCAGTTCACACACACACACGCGACACACACACATACACTGACACACAGACTGGACTCAGCCCACAGACTCGGCAGTCACCTCACACACACACACACACACATCATGCCACCCCCACCCCACACACACACACACACTGACACACACACACACACAGAGACTTGGAGTGGCAGGAGAGACAGAGACACACACTGAGTCTTCAGAGAGAGAGAGAAAAAAAAAAGACTCGAGAGAGATAGAGATTTAACTTGACTATTTCGACACAAAATTACCGATTGGGCGTACAGTTACGCCGGAGTGAAATCACAAACCAATTTCGAAACAAAGTTTTGAACCATAGGTTCAGTAAAATGTCACACCCTCCTCCCTCAAACCACCTATCCGGCATCTGTCATCAACCCACATTTGTTTAACTGGCACAATACAATGTTTCGTATCTATTCCTGGGTGTTAGCATCAAACTCAGTGTAAAAAGTTGGCACGCGCACACAGATGCACTGTAGCTGTGAGAAGAAAAACAGATCTTGCACACGGCGAAACGTGTGTTTTCGACCCTAAAAAAACTGAGCGCCACCCCTCACTCGCCAAACCATCCCCACACAATACGGGGTTTCTCTCGACTGGACTGTTGTATTGTATTCAGTGTATGTTTGTATCCATGTGTTGCGATTGCTTTTTGTTACAACAGATGGCGGGTGCAATAGCCGAGTGGCTAGAGCGTTAGACTTTCAATCTGATCACTCCCGGGGCTTCGAATCTCGGTATCGGCGCCTGGTGGGTAATGGGTGGATATTTTTTTTCCGATCTCCAGGTCAACGTATGTGCAGACCTGCTACAGTGCCTGAACTCCCTTCGTGTATATACGGCAAGCAGAAGATCAAATACACACGTTAAAGATCCTGTAATCCATGTCAGCGATCGGTGGGTTATGGAAACACTGAGAACGTACCCAGCATTCACACCACGAAAACGGAGTATGGCTGCCTACATAGCGGAGTAAAAACGGTCATTCACGTAATTAAAAGCCCACTCGTGTACATATGAGAAAACGTGAGAGTTGCACCCCATGCCACGAACGAAGAAGTCAACAAATTTCTCTGTGTGAAATTGTATCATGGCTCCCGCCATTCTCTGACCGAGCAGAGTGTGTCGCCACAGTGCTGCGCCACCCCCCCCCCCCTCGTTTTTTTTTTCCTATCTCTCTTTTTTATTCTGTCTGCAAGCGTGTTTGTTTCACTATAAAAGCCTCACGGTGGTTTTTTTCTACACTATAAAAGCCCCTTTCTATACTATAAAAGCCCCACGGTGGTTTTTTTTCTACACTATAAAAGCCCTTTTCTACACTATAAAAGCCCCTTTCTACACTGTAAAGCCCCTTTCTACACTGTAAAAGCCCATTTCTATACTATAAAAGCCCCTTTCTACACTATAAAAGCCCCACGGTGGGTTTTTTTCTACACTATAAAAGCCCTTTTCTACACTATAAAAGCCCCTTTCTACACTGTAAAAGCCCCATGGTGGTTTTTTTCCTATACACTGTAAAAGCCCCACGGTGGGTTTTTTCCTACACTATAAAACCCCACGGTTTTTTTTCTACACTATAAAAGCCCCTTTCTACACTATAAAGCCCTCTTTCTACTATAAAAGCCCCTTTCTACTATAAAAGCCCCTTTCTACACTGTAAAAAAACCCACGGTGGTTTTTTTTTTCTACTCTATAAAAGTCCCACGGTGTTGTTGTTGTTTTTTTTCTACAGAACTGTGCCAGGAACTCTAATTACTAAATGCCCTAGATTGATCGCGAAACTAACTAACTAAATGAACAAATCAATGAATGAATGGATGATTTGATAAATAGAATAATGAATAATAAATAGATAGATATGTCTCCTGATCTTGATTGGCACCGTCCATGGTAGACCTCAGTAAAACACTATACTACTTGAATGATATCATTTTCATAACCAGGGTCACGTCTTATGTCACTGAGTGTTGAGGTGAGCTTTTGGAATGAATGCTTCGTTTAGGCAGTATGAATATCTTCTGACATCGCTATCTTAATCACTGACCGCCACCATCGTAATACTGTAACGGTAGTAGAAGCAGTGGTATTTAAGATACGGGTAGCAGCACTGTGCATGCTTCATCAGCAGTAATGGTAGCAATAACACGAATCAGCAGACATTGCTATTTAATAATAATAACAATAATGTACATTTATATAGCGCCCTTTCTCTCTAAGACATCGGGGCGCTTTACATGAAAGAAAAATATTACAAGTTACATAAAACATTCATGACCACTCTTTCTCACCCCCGACCCCACCCCCTCCCCACTGCCACTCTCCCCCTCCCACTCTACATACATCCAAAGTGAGCTGACATGGGTGGTGTTGGAGAACAAGGAAGCTGAAAATAATTATAGATAAGTTTAAAAAAGATGAGTTTTTAGTGGTGAGCGAAAAGCAGAAATAGAATCAGATGCACGGATATGATGAGGAAGGTTGTTCCAGATGTGAGGAGCAGCAAAGATGAAAGAACGTTCACCATAGGTTCTTGTACTGACACGAGGAAGTTTCAAAAGGAAACAGTCAGAGGAAGAGCGGAGATTGCTTGCGGGAGTGTAAACACTGATGAGGTCAGAAAGATATGAAGGTCCTGCGAAGTGGAAAGCAGAACAGCAGAGACACACAACTTTGTATTTAATTCTCGCTTCAATGGGGAGCCAATGTAGAGTGCGGAGGTACTAGGTGAGCAGAAATGTGTGCAGTACGTGGGACTCGGAGAGTCGGACGGACAGCATTGTTTTGAAGTTCTTGAATTCGCTGAAGAATGTTATGTGAGCAGCCTATGAGAAGAGAATTACAGTAGTCAATTCGTGACAGCACAAAAGCAGAAATAAGAGTTTTAGTAGTTTCAACAGAAAGGTGCTAAATCATTTAATCAGTATTGAACAGCAACTTTTGTTTTCGGTCAGCCCGGGTTCAGTTCTGTTCACTGATTTGTGACGACTTATTTACTGTGACGTCAATCGAAGCGGAATGACAGAATCAGTACACTGGGGTCAGTCTTTTGATAAGCCTGTCCGACTGTCTGTCCAATTATCTCTCAGCCTGTTATCGGTTATTAATTCAAATATATATATATATATATATATATAAACCCAAAAGCTTACAGGAGCTGGATGTTGATCACAATTCCGTTAAAACCACCATCATTAATAGCAACAATTGTACGATGTGGTTTTTTTTAACTTCATATGCAAGCCAAGAAGAACACACACACACACACACACACAAACCACGTGGGCCTACATGAAAGTATGTAGTCGCATGCTCTCCATCAAACTACTCCAGGCTGTTGATTGAATCCGAGCGCGTGTTTATACACTGACCAAATTTCATTTAATAGTGATGTTACTTGAAGAAACAAGATAGAAGCAGACTGAAGCAGAATCACAAGACAAAGAGAGAAGCAGAGAGCGAAATAACAGGAGTGGGTGTGGGTGGGGTTCCGAGAGTGGTTTAAAAAAAAAAAAAAAAAAAAAATCCAGACTTTGTGGAACATCACTCTCGATGTTGTTAACGAGAATTAACCTTCACGTGAGCACAAACACAACAAAACAGTGAGCTGGCATTATCATGTGGAAACTATGACAACTGCACGCCCCACGCACCCACCCACACACTAAAATTCTGGTCTCTCAGCCTGCACATCTGTTTGTCAGGCATACTGATACAATTATGTCCGTGACGTGAGAGGTCAAGGTGAAAGTTATTTTCGTACATTGCGTCATTCGATTGCGTCATTCGATCCATTATCCAATGCTGTCCTTACAGGTTCCTATTACTACTCTGATTCATGACGTTTTTTCAAGTCCCAGTCGCTCGTACGTCATTGACCTCTTTTAATTTTTGGTCCATTTATTTTACCGGCCAAGAGCTGTTTGTGAAACAGTCTAGTGACCTTGACCTCCGTTTATCGTTGCGCAATCGCTTGTTGACGACAGAGTGCATGAGAGCGTTCAGGGGAGACAAAAAAAAAAAAAAAAAAAAAAAAAGTTGGAAGAGAGTCGACGGATAAGCGAGGGGTGGGTGGAGTGTTGGGTTGACGTGGAGGGGTAGGTGGTGGTGGTGGTGGTGCTGTGGGAGGAGAGGGGGGTGGGTGGGTTGAAGGTGGGGGGGGGGGGGGGTTAATGGTTGGGGTGAAGGGCAAATGTCTCTTTTTCTTCTTCGTGTTTTTTACTGTCTAGCTGTGAATACATCGCAACTGGCTTCAGTTGGCGTCTGGCCAGCTTTTTCTGACTTTGTGACTGAATAACAAACTGGAGACACACACACACACACACACACACACACACTTTCTCTCTCTCTCTGTGACTGAAAGAACTTATTGCTGCCATTTCTACAGGAACTATATTTGTATTTGTATTTATATTTCATTTTATCACAACGTCTCCCCAGGGAGAGCACGTCGCTACCCTACAGCGCCACCCATTTTTATATATTTTTTCCTGCGTGCAGTTTTATTTGTTTTTTTCCTATCGAAGTGGATTTTTCTGCAGAATTTTGCCAGAAACAACCCTTTTATTGCCGTGGGTTCTTTTACGTGCGCTAAGTGCATGCCGCTGCACACGGGACCTCGGTTTATCGTCTTATCCGAATGACTAGCGTCCATACCACCACTCAAGGTCTAGTGGACGGGGAGAAAATGTCTGCGGCTGAGCCCTGATTCGAACCAGTGCGTTCAGATTCTCTCGCTTCCTATGCGGACGCGTTACCTCTACGCCATCACTCCACTTTTATTTTATTTTATTTATTTATTTATTCATTTTTTGTACGCTTACAGTTGACTTCATCAAGTTTTTGCGCCTTATAAATATTATCATTATTAGTAGTAGTTCTTTTTATGTATTTATCTATTATTTATTTATTTATTTATTTATTTATATATTTACTTATTTCTTTTTATTTTATTCCTTTTTTATTTAAAAAAAAATCTTTCTTAATTTTCTAATTTTTATTTTATTTATTTATTTATTATTATATTTTATTTTTATTATTTTTATTTATTTATTATTATTGCTGTTTTTTCTCAAGGCCTGACTAAGCGCGTTGGGTTACGCTGCTGGTCAGGCATCTGCGTGGCAGATGTGGTGTAGCGTATATGGATTTGTCCGAACGGAGTGACACATCCTTGAGCTACTGATACTGATACTGATACATCACTCCACATAAGTGGAGTATAATAATATAATATATACAGGCCGAAATGTGTGGCACCACTAAACTATCATGTTCCCCCTACCCTTCTTCCATCAATCCTCATATCATTAATCCTCGTATCATCAATGTAAAACCAATGCCACTGTCAAGGTACTATTCAAAGACCAGAGCTTGAACCATATCACACCATACAGAAGAAGAAGGACCCTTGTTACCAGGACTCGCCTCCTCGAAAACGGAAACTTCACGGAATCAAGACTAATCGGTCGTCAACAAAAGCTTGCGTTCGGAGTTAACGGGCGCAATCACCGAGTGATTAAAGCGTTGGACTTTCAATCTAAAAGTCCCTGGTTCGAAACGGCGGCTGGTGGGTTAAGGGTGGAGACTTTTCCGATCCGTCTCCCATGCCTGGTTTTGAACTGTACGATCACCAGATGTACAGCTTGCAAGAGAGAGAGAGAAAGAAAGAAAGGAAGAAATAAACTGAGAAAGAATGACAGTAGGTTGGGTGGGAGAAGGAAGGAAGGAAGGAAGACTGATGGGGAAGAAACTGAGTAAAAAATCAACCAACCGACTATCTGAGACTGGGAAAGAATAACAGTGTTCAGTCTATCGAGATGATTCTGAAATGATTTAATCTCTCCTCAGTCCATCGTCTCCCTATCTAGATACATCCGCACTCCATTTCATTTCATTTCATTTAATATCCATCTCTCTTGTGAACTTTTCGTTACAGCTTGCTTGGTGACAGCCGGTTCACACACTATACTGGGCAGTTTATTATTATTTTTAAAATTATATATATATATATATATATATATATATATATATATATATATATATTGTACATTGTACCATGTTGTCAGTTTCGTCTGAAGATGACGGCTGTACTATATAGTGTTATTGACAACCTGTGGGATGGGAAGCATTGTGCTACAGTCAGTCACCAAAAGGAAATGGGCGGTCGAGTGCTATCCATGTAACAATTATATATATATATATATATATATATATATATATATATATATATATATATATATATATATTATTAAGAACAAATGAGTATAATCATCCTACGGTCTTATGACATGCCGCGCAACCATGCTTTCTCTGTTTCAGTCCCTGACACTCGCAAAACACAATTTCCGAGACGCCCTCTCAACCGATTTTCACGGCGGCCAGCAGAGTCACCGAAAGTAAGGCATTCTCGCACAGTTGGTAATAAAGCACACACGCCAAGTAGGAAGATAAATGTGATTCACTGACCCTAATGTTATTCGCGAAATAGAGTTCGTTCACCCCAGTTCAGCGTCTGTCGACCTAGTGACCTCATTTTACGCCGCCACACGGTGTTGTGGTGTGGTGTGCACGACTAACTGTGCACTGCAGACGGAGTTGAATTTGACGACCTACTTGTTTTTAGCCCTCAAGGTCAAGTGGAGTGGAGTGGTGGCGAAGTGGTAGCGCGTCCGCCTAGGCAGTGAGAGAATCTGAGCGCGCTGGTTCGAATCCTACTCACACTCGCTAGCCTGTACTTTTTCCCCTCCCCCCACCCCCCTCGATTTCCTCTTGGCCTTGAGTGGTGGTCTGGACGTTAGTAATTCGAATCGGATGTGACGATAACGTGTGTCGCATGCACTTAGCACACGTAAAAATGCAACAAAGCAGTTGTCCTTGGTAAAGTTCTCTACTTGCTCACTAGCTTTGGTGATTTCATTGTGGAGGCTTTGTAGATTTTCACTCCAGTAGGGCTTGTGATTTTGTCTTTTCCCTCTTGGAATGCTTCGCTTTGCTGCCTCAAGAATGCACTTTGTGAAGCACCAGACCTTGCTGTTGAGGTCATTTAGTGAGTCTGTTTTACTGTCTTGACAAAGAGTCAGTTAACACTGAAAACATGGACCAGTCTGCTTTTTTGTAGTTCCAGCTGGGTTCTTTGTAGGTGTTTGTGGAGTTTTCTGCTGAGCATAGAGTGAGCAGAATGGGAAGGAGGTCGCTTCCACCCAGTTGCTCTGCTACTTGTCTTTCACGGATTTTCTGGATGTTCTCTGTGGCAAGAGCTATGTCTGGGGTGCTCTGTGTTTTCCAGGCTCTGGACAAGCAGGTTGGTTTGTCATCAGGTTCGTTGATTAGCACGAGGTTGTTTTCAGTCATCCAGTCCTTAACGCTTTTTCCTCTGTTGTTGAGATCCTGGTAGCCCCAGCTAGGTGACTGGGCGTTGAAGTCGCCGACTATTAGCAGGTTGCTGTTCACTACAGGGAGAGTCTGGAGTTGCAGGTCTCGATCAGGTGGACTATAATGACGGTGATTTCTCTTACCTCAATTACTACTTTGACTGCTAAGAACTCGGTATCGCCAAATGACCTTCCTATCTCAATTGCGGGGATAGAATTCCGAACAAGGGTGACGACCCCTCCTTTGGGACGGTTGACTCTGTCATGCCGAAAGAGCTCGTAACCTCGAACACGAAGAAGTGATGGGCACCTGTCAGGTGTGTTTCCTGTATACAGATGATGTCCACCTTCCTGGTTCTCGGGAACTCTTGTAGCTCAGGCTTCTTCTTGCGAAGGCCCTCAGCGTTCCACTGTGCAAAGCTGTTGGGAGACTCGGCTGACAGTGTGGGCTGTTCGAATATTGCTGATGCTGCCTTCCCGACGCAGTTGTCGTCGCTTCACCACTAGTAGTGGGTGGGCCCCTTCGAGGCAGGGGGCCCGGTGCTGTCACCACCCCGCGGCATACCACGGGACCAACGCCATACCATCTAATGTCCGTCTGCATGGCCATAGTGGGTAGGATGCATACAGTTTTCTCCTATGCCTAGTATGACGCTTGGGAGGAGGTCTGCCCGCTGTCCGAGTTCAGCCAACATGTCGGCCGGAGCAGCTCATTGTTTGATTTTGGAGTGTCCTTCTCCTAGATGGATTGTCTGGATGTTGGTTTTTCATTTTGTGTTTCACTGTATGTTTTACTCATCGGGATTTTATACTTCTATCGCAATTCAGCACGTTTTGCGCCGGTGAGGCCGTTGTGTGAATTAGATTATTATTGTTATCACTTTTGATGCAGCGTCCTGTTATGATCTGTCATGTTTACTTCATCGTTGGATTGGAACTATTATAATTGTAAAGCGCTTGGAGCAAAATTATTTGATTAGGCGCAATATACATGTACTTATTATTATTAGTAATAGTAAATGTAGCAAAATAAACTCCTCTAAACTTAGCTTTCTAAAACACTCTGAATAGTAGCAAACTAAACCTTTCTAAATGTAGTAAAATAAACTCCTCTACACTTAGCTTTCTCTGAACGAGAATGTACGACTGACTAGGTGCTGGTTGAGGAAGAGGTGATCCGTTGCTTCTATCCGGATGGTGCTGCGCGGACTGATGCCCGGGCGGGGGTCTTCACACCCTTCCCAGGACCCCCTGTAGCTAGCTTGTCTGCAGCCCCAACTACAGGAGTACAGAGGACGCCGCCATCATCACTTCACTGCCGTCCACTCCCTGCATGAACATCTCAGTGGTGCGGCAAGACTCCTGTTCCTGGAAATTTTTTCACACACAGGCGTATGTTATGATTATATGCATGAAAGACTTTTATGTGTGTGTGTGTGTGTGTGTGTGTGTGTGTGTGTGTGTGTGTGTGTGTGTGTGTGTGTGTGTGTGTGTGTGTGTGTGTACACGTGGCGTATGTTATGATTATATGCATGAAAGACTTTTATGTGTGTGTGTGTGTGTGTGTGTGTGTGTGTACACGTGTGTGTGTGTGTGTGTGTGTGTGTGTGTGTACACGTGTGTGTGTGTGTGTGTGTGTGTGTGTGTGTGTGTCAGTGTGTGTGTGTGTGTGTGTGTGTGTGTGTGTGCAGTTATGACGTCACAAGTTTTTGTTTTTTGTGGCTGGACATGTGCAACTAACTCAGTCACAGCCTTTACACACAAAGAACGACCCCCCCTCCCCCCCCCCCACACACACCTCCACCCCCTGCCCCTCCTCTCTCTCTCTCTCTCTCTCTCTGTCTCTGTTTCTCAGTGTCTCTCTGTGTGTGCTGTTTAGAAGAGGCGGAGTCAGCTGTTTGATTGGTAGAAGACTATGTAAGTGGGTGACAGGGCGATTGTTTTCGTCTGCAGACTACTAGACTTTGCCCTATCCAAGATAAAGCGGCCGAGTCTTATGTTGCACTCTTTTTCAGTAACTGGCAAACACATGCTTACCTGGCTATTTTTCTCCGTGATAAGTTTTAAGGGGTCACAACTAACAGCATGGTAAACACAACTGTTTTTCACAATCCGACCCCCCCCCCCCCCCTTTTTTTTTTCTTTTTTTTTTTTTAAACGCGAATCTTTGTTTGTTTGGTGCACTTTAACGGAGGGGGGGGGGGGGGGGGGGGGGGGGGAAGAGGCCGGATTAGCGAAGAAATTGAATGCCTTTGAGTGTGTGTGTGGGGGGGGGGGGGGACGCGGGAGGGGTGGTGGTGGTGGTGGTGGTGGTATTGGTGGAGATACTGACTCGGGCAGCCGAAAGAAGTAGGTGGTTTTACTCGTGAGGCCGGATCTGAGAAACGAACGTATTCCATTGCATTCGAGTCGAGGGCTGATAAACTGAACGGCGCAAACATGGTGTATATTCATCTATGTGTTAACTAAAGCTGTTTCAATATTCACACACACACACACACACACACACACACACACACAGAACTTTTCATCAGTCGTTCCTGAAATTTATTCCCCGGCAAGCACGGCAGCTATGAGTACTAGGTATACTTCAGTTCTGCATGCATACAATTCAGAACTGTATGTATGTACATATATATATATATATATATATATATATATATATATATATATATATATATATATATATATATGGTGGTGGTGTGTGTCCATCGAGATCGATGATGACCATCGTTGTCAACCAGCTGGGGGATGGGGGGAGGGTGGTGGTGGGGTGGGGGGATGCTCATGAATCTATCTGTGAATGCGCAGATGGTTGAATAGTCCAATCTGCGCACGAAATGTTCGCTGACAGTTGGGGCAGACAAAGACAGGCATATCATTGTCAGGGAGCTTGTTTGCCCGTGACTTTCTGGCCTGCCTCTTCTGAACAGCTGCAGCAGTCCTGTTGGCCTCGCACAACTTGGCGCCTTTGTGCACAGCAGCGCGCCATTTGTCACGGTCTACTGCAGATTCCTCCCAGGAGTCAGGGTTGATATCAAACGCTTTCAAAGAGACTTTCAGAGTATCTCTGAAGCGCTTCTTCTGACCTCCGTGTGATCTCTTCTCTTGTTGCAGCTCGCCATAGAAGAGCATTTTGGGCCGGCAGCCGATGGTCTGGCATGCGCGCCACGTGTCCAGCCCAGCGAAGCTGGGACTGCATCAGAATGGTGAAGATGCTGGGAAGGGCGGTTTTTGCAAGCACCTCCGTGTCTGGGGTCCTGTCTTGCCACTTGATGTTCAGTAGCTTCCTGAGGCATGTTGTGTGGAAGTGGTTCAGCTTCTTGGCGTGTCGTTGGTACACTGTCCAAGTTTCGCAGGCGTACAGTAGTGTGGGGAGAACTACTGCTCTGTAGACCTTTAGCTTGGTCTCAAGACCAATGCCTCTTCTGTTCCAGACATTTGCATACAGTCTGCCAAAGGTTGCACTTGCTCTTGCAATCCTGACGTTCACTTCATTGTCGATGGTCGCATTTCGTGACAGTGTGCTGCCAAGGTATGTGAACCGCTCCACTGCACTGAGTCTCTGACCGTTGACTGTGATGTTGGGCTCAATGTGGGGTTTCCCTGGGGCTGGCTGATGGAGAACCTCAGTTTTCCTCATGCTTATGGTAAGGCCGAAGTTCCTGCTGGCAGTGGCAAACTTGTCAACGCTGAGTTGCATGTCAGCTTCAGATCCAGCGTTGAGGGCACAATCATCAGCAAACAAAAAGTCTCTGATGATGTCTGTCATGACTTTCGTTTTTGCTTGAAGCCTTCTGAGGTTAAACAGCTTGCCATCTGTTCGGTACTTTAGGCCGATTCCAACATCGCCATCTCTGAAGGCATCAGTAAGCATTGCAGAGAACATGAGGCTGAACAGTGTTGGCGCCAGGACATAGCCATGCTTGACACCATTTGTGACAGGAAAAGGAGCAGATGTTTCACCATTGTCCTGGACTCGAGCCTGCATGCCTTCATGGAATTGGCTGACCAAGGAAATAAATTTCCGAGGGCATCCGTACTTGGCCATGATTTTCCACAGTCCCTCTCTACTCACGGTGTCGAAGGCCTTAGTGAGGTCGACATAGGTGGAGAACAGATTAGCATTTTGCTCCTGACATTTCTCTTGCAGCTGCCTTGCAGCAAACACCATGTCGGTGGTTCTGCGCTCTTTCCGGAATCCACATTGGCTCTCAGGCAAATGACCTTGGTCAAGGTGTGCTGTGAGGCGGTTTAGTAGGATCCTGGCAAGTATCTTGCCTGCGATGGAGAGCAAGGAAATGCCCCGATGGTTATCACAGACTTGCTGGTTCCCCTTTCGCTTGTACAAGTGAATGATAGATGCATCTTTGAAATCCTGGGGGATCGTCTCTTCTTTCCACATGAGTGAGTACAGCTGATGGAGCTTCTCAGTCAGCACAGTGCCTCCATCCTTGTAGACCTCTGCTGGTATGGAGTCTGAGCCAGGTGCTTTGCCACTGGATAGCAGACGGATTGCTTTCTGGGTCTCAAGAAGTGTTGGCGAATCGTCCAGTGCTTCGTTGATGGGGACTTGTGGGAGATGGTCTATGGCTTCATCATTTATGGAGGAAGGGCGATTTAGGACACTGTTGAAGTGCTCAGCCCAGCGTTCGAGGATTTTCTCCTTTTCGGTGATCAAGGTATTCCCATCTGCACTGAGGAGGGGGGGTGATCCTGAGGATGTGGGGCCGTAGATTTCTTTTAAGGCATCATAGTACCTCTTCATATCGTGCCTGTCAGCATATCCCTGGATCTCATCAGCTTTGTCACTCATCCACTTATCCTGCATCTGACGTAACTTTTGCTGAACAGTCCTGCGGATGGCATTGTACGCATCCTTTTTTGATGTGGACTTTAGGTTGCTCAGGTAGGCTTGATGCAGACGGTGTTTCTCATCCAGAAGCTGCTTGATTTGATCACAGTTTTTATCAAACCAGTCTTTGTGCTTTCTGGTCATGGGTCCCAGGGTCTCTGAAGCTGTACTGTAGATCAGCTCGCGCAGGGTCCTCCAGTCAGACTCCACATTCTGGTTGTCCAGAGAGGCGGATTCCAGACGATCTTCCAGCAGCTCCACAAAGGTCTGTTTGATGGTGATGTTTTTCAGCTTAGCGATGTTGAGCCGTTTTGGAGCCTTCTGGCCTTGGGGGCGTCTCTTGGGTTGGGTTCGAATATTCAACTTCGAGACTACAAGGCGGTGGTCTGTCCAACACTCGGCGCCGCACATGGTCTTTGTCACACGTACATCTTGCCTAGTCCTTTTCCTAACGATGACATAATCGATGAGATGCCAATGCTTTGAGCGAGGGTGCATCCATGACGTCCTGTTACGGGTAGGAAGGCAGAAAACTGTGTTGGTTATCAGCAGTTCGTGCTCTGCACAGGTCTGAAGCAAAAGCAATCCATTTGGGTTGCAGTGGCCCACACCGTGCTTTCCAATCACTCCATCCCAGGAGATGTAGTCAGAGCCAACTCTAGCATTGAAGTCCCCAAGAATGATGAGCTTGTCTGCTTTCGGGATAGCACAATGACAGAGTGAAGGTCCTCGTAGAACTTCGCCTTCACTTCATCCGGGTTGGCCATGGTTGGGGCGTAGGCACTGAAAATGGTGAGGTGCTTCTGGCCAGATGCCAGTGGGAGTTTCATGGTCATAAGCCTATTGTTGACTCCCTTTGGGATGTCAGCTAGCTTGCTGACAAGTGCTGTTTTTACTGCAAAATCAACGCCAGCCTCACGTCGCTCTTCGCTTCCTCGTCCACTCCAGAAGAAGGTGTAACCAGATCCCCGTTCATTGACCTTGCCTTCGCCTGCAAGCCGAGTCTCACTCCAGGCTGCGATGTCGATGTTGTATCTGGCGAGTTCGGATGCATCTAGTGCCGTTCTCCTTTGGGGTCTGTCCGCGTCATCTCTGTCCAGGAGAGTCATGTTCCAAGCACCAATGGTGAGAGGAACGATCCTTGTTCTTTTCTTTTCTTTCTCTTTGTTTCGACCGCTGATGTAGGGTCCCCGCCAGCCGCGGTATGCTGGCCAGGGTGATATGGAGCAGGCAATTTTTAGGGCACCTTTTCTAGCCCCTTCCTCATGCCAGGGAGGTGAGCAGTGCATTCCTAAAGAGGGCTGCTCAGACGCTCAGACGGCTGCCGAGCTCCATCGCTGCTCCTGTCGATGAAGAACGACCCTATGGCCTGAGCCACCTGCGTGCAGGTCTGCGGCTGCGACTGCCAGTGTACCCACACCTGTCGTTTCGTTGCTCGCCTGTCGCCACAGGACTTGGGGGTGATGAAAGGATGAAAGATGAAAGGTCATTAAAGATGACTGATGACTTGCGCGATGAGTTTGTTTAAGTGAAGAGGAGTTGCGCAACGTCGACCTCACTCTCTCGTCCGGGTTCACCAATTTCCAGTGGCAAGACTAAGTCGAGACGACTGGAGGATGAGCACGGATGCAGTGGATGACCAAGATATCCTTTCGGTGTCTCATCTTGCTCTCTGCACTCCACAGTGCGTTGTTGTAACCGCCTTCCTCTCCGTTGAACCGATAGGTTTCTTCCGCAGATTCTGCCGGATCCAGACTTCACATGCATGGGTAGACACATCCCGGGGGCCAACTGCGTGTGGCATGCACACAGCACGGTGGAGCTAGATTGCCGTCGGTGGCTCTCCTGAGCCGACGCCCTTTTATGGATCTCGTTTTTAATTCCATAAGGGTGTCTAGCCACCCGGCTCACCAGTCCCGCAAGGGAGCGGTTGGAGTGCCTGTTTAGTCGCCGGCGCCCCGACCCTGACCAGGTTGTATTGGATTACAGGTTACCAGTAGCAGATATAATGACCTGACCTCACACACACACACACACACACACACACACACACACATATATATATATATATATATATATGTATACTGAACGGCGCAAACATGGTGTAAATGATCTATGCGTTAACTAAAGCTATTTTATTTACACACACACACACACACACACAGACCGTTTCATCGTTTCTGTAATTTATTCCCCAGCAGCTACGACTGAGTATGTATATACTATAGTACTGCATGCCGGCGGGCATACTATGTACAATCCAGAACTGTATGTGTATATATATATATATATATATATACCTGTATCTGTGTGTGTGTGTCAGTGTGTGTGTGTGTGTGTGTGTGTATGTGTGTGTGTGTGTGTGTGTGTGTGTGTGTGTGTGTGTGTGTGTGTGTGTGTATCAACAGACGCATTATTTAAAGTTCATCATTTATTTTATCTTATCATTATTTTTTCTTTCTATTTTTTACATCTGGAACAGTGACATTGACCGTGACCGACTTTGGCGATTGATGAGAAGGTCGAAATTACGGAGATCGCAGGGCAGACGGAGCTCAGTCTCTCTCGCGCGCGCACTGACATAACAGGCACACACACACACAGACACATACAGAGATCAAACACTTGATAGTACCCACATCTCACTGTGATAAATGCAAGTCAGTCTACTATGATTTGTATGTATGTACACATGCATGTGTGTGTGTGTGTGTGTGTGTGTGGGGGGGGGGGGGGGTTGAGGGGTGTGTGTGTGTTTAAGTGTGTGATGTTACTGATTATCAACTGATGAAGAGTCTATATACTAAGTCTACATGAAAACAGCTCAGTTTGGAATTTGCGAAGAGGTTTGGGACACAATGTGTCATTTGTTGGAATTAATGCACACTGTTTGACAGTCCAAAGTGTTCAGTCAACAATATTTTTCATCAGTTCCGGTGAAATCGTGTCCATGTTCAAAATGGATAATGAAGACAAATACTTTTCCTTCCCGACAAAAGTTCTGCCCTATTCAGTTACCCCCCTTCGTTTATTGTCTTTCCAAAACACTTGCAACATTAACAATGCAATATAAAATAACGGAATACATTTTTTTTAAAAGTTCAATTCATGAAAGTATCAAAGTTAACTAACCGACTACAATTTTGTCAGTTGTGTTGCATACAAATAGAATTTTGTTGTGTTGTTTTGTGGCGAATATGAAATGTGAACATCAGTTGTGACTCGGATTAAATAAATTGCCGAGACATTGGTAGATCTTTTGACAGTATCTCTTTCATCACGCAGTTGGTAAATGTCTTTTGAAATTGTCACACTGTCAGAATCAGTGATCGTGAACTCCTTTTGTGCGTAGCGGCGGCGTACGTCAGTAATTTAACTGTATTTATACATGATTCTCTTTCTAAACGTGATCTTTGCTCAGTGCAATTTAAAGCGCGCGTTCAGTTTGCCAGAGTGAAGGCCGAGAAGTGGCTTCAGGGTGTTGGCGCTTGCACTGGACGAACGCCTGAAAAAACTTGGCAACATTCTTGAAAGTTGATAATGAAAGTGTTCAAGTTAACTTTTGCTGGTTGGTAGGTTTTTGTGGAAACTGATCTGTTTCAATATGTTAGTCATATGATAAGTCCAAGAAATTGTACTGAATTCCATGTACCCCGTGTGCATGGTTTGTCAGCTTCATCAATGGCTTGATTATATTATCAATTCACTAAATTGCAGGAAATTTATGTGTCAGTGAGGATTTGTCTTTTTTTTTCTGATCGTTTCTAGCACAAACTTGGTTTGGTGAGGGTGGCCGGGTTGCAATGTTATGTCCAGTCCATTCAGGCTATTACAGGCTGTTTACGCTTTGTTAGCAGAGATAGTATCAGTTGATTGCAATGTTTTGCCGGTCATCTGCAAAACTAAGTTCACAGGAGGCTTAAATATGAAGGGGCGGATAATCAACATAAAAATAATAATAACCACAGGTCAACAATAGTCAATGATGACGGCTGACCTTCCAAATTGAAGATAATGTGAAACTGAAACAAACTAGGACCGAGGACAAAACCTTGTGGAGCACCATGGCATATTTAAGTATTTGTAGAGACGAGGCAGATGCATTCACAACAGCGAATTGTTAAAAATGTCTCAGTATTTTTCAGATATGGAAATTCAAGGTAGGTGGGTGGCGACCATGCGGCTGAGATCGGTACAGCGATCACTCAGTGTTTTCTGGTAAGACTAGGTCATGACGAATTTCGTCAAAATGCTTTTAAAAATTATTTGAAGAACACCACAGTGTCATTAATCATTTTGAAAAGCCATTGATTTTAATTTGATTAAAGCAGTATGACATGATCAACCTTCTCTAAAACCAGGTTGGTTTGGGTCACTGAAATAATTATATGTTTATATCTCTATATAATTATGTTTATGGTTTGATGTAAGAGTCCGTTACCCCCCACATTTGAGAATATGTTTATTTATATGTTTTTCTGGTGGTTTAAATAGAATGAATAGTATTGACATTGGTCTCTAATTAAAGGCTGATCGTCCTTGTTGTGTTCACGATGATTGTGACAAAAAACTGACATACCTAATTTGTGTATAGTCAACGGATATATTTTGATCTGTTTGGGAATTGAGAACATTTGCTGAAAAAGCACAGGAAGCACATGTGCGATGAAGCAGTTTGCAGTGAGCTGACTTTGCTGAAAACGTTTGGTCAGAAAAAATTTTTGGGAAAATGTCAGATTTTAAGTTCAATTTTGTGGCGTCAGACGACGAAGCTGGCACATCCAACGGTATGAAATAACCTGTCCAGTAACACTGTCACTGCAGGAACACTTAACAATTTTAAGTATTTATTAGATAAACACTGGAAGGTTTATGGCTTCCAAGTAAAATTGTCCATATGAAACTAGCCATAAGATTAGTAGTTGCGGACACTTATTAAAAGAAATAGAAAAAAAGACACAAAAAAGTCTGAACTATCACGCAAACGGCTGATAAAGCCTAAAAGCCGTGAAACAAGATATGATATAGCTCTGAAAAACAGACAAGACCGGACAAGACAAATTATTTATTATCGAGGATAATAGATAAGCACTGGCGCGCTTTTTTTCATCCAGTCCCCGCCCTGAAACAAGGTTTACACTACACAAAACTACATTATATATGTCATTGCATGCACTACACAATGCTACTTAAAGTCATAGAATGTGAATGCTATACTACATAAAGGCATAAGCATGGTAAAAATAAGATACACACACACACACTCACACACGCACACAGAGGCACAAGCATGTTATTACTAATCGACATAAAAAAACAAAAACAAAACAAAACAACAACAACAACATAACACACATACACACACACACTCTCTCTCTCCCTCCCTCCCTCTCTCTTGCACACGCACGCTTACACACATACACACACACACACACACACACACACACTACAGTACCACGGGGCTCTTCTTCCCCATCCTCAGTATGGGAGACCGAGAAGGACAGAAAGATGGAGAAAGACAGAAAGAGACAGAGAGAGAGAGAGAGATCATGAGCTGGTGCAGACAGGTGGTGACACAAACACACATATATAAATATAGTGATAGACACAGACGGATACATGCAGACACACACTTTCACTTACATGTTTACACACACACACACACACACACACACAAGCATACCAGCCTGTCATGAACTAATAAATGACTTCTATGCATTTTTTTTAATTGAAACTTTGTGTGTGTGTGTGTGTTGTTCTTCAGATGACACTAATGAAGAAAATGTTCAAGAGAGCTGCACTGACAGTGGACCAGAAGCCAGAGAAGTACCATGGACATCAGTACAACCTCTTCAGGTGAGTCTTTTGACAGAGTTGCTTTGCAGCTGATTGGTGGTACTTGCGTGTGTGTGTGCATGTGTGTGTGTGTGTGTGTGTGCTGTGGGGTATGGTGTGTGTGTGTGTGTGTGTGCTGGGGGGTATGGTGTGTGTGTTTGTGTGTGTGTGTGTGTGTGTGTGTGTGTGTGTACTGGAGGGTGTGTGTGTGTGTGTGTGTGTTGGAGGGTGGGTGTGTGTGTGTGGTGGCTAGAGGGTATAATGTGTGTGTGTGGGTGTGTGTGTGTATGGGTGTGTGTGTGCGAGTTTGTGTTTGTGTGTGTGGTGGGCTGGGTTGGAGGGTATAGTGTGTGTGTGTGTGCATATGTGTGTGTGTTGTGTGGGTGTTGGTTCATAATTTGGAATACTTAGTCATTGTAACTGTTGATGTTGATGATGGATTTCATGATTCAAGTTTTAAAGTATCAGTTCACTCTTTCAGACAGCTAACGTACATTTGCTCAGGATGATTAGTTCAAATGTGTGCAGAACCTGACAACAGTGCAACACAAATTTGGCAGCCACACTCTCCTGACTGTGACAACAGCGGCAGTGGAGGACTTCCTTTTGCAACAGAAATCAGACGACAGTGGTGTGGTGCAAGCCATATCTGGACACACTGACCTCATAGCTGGACAGTATGAAGGTATACAGACCAAGCTAAACCCCTTGTATGGTTTCAGTTTCAAATTTATTCAAGGCGTCAACGCGTGCGGACTGATCCATATGTGCTGCGGTACATCTCCTTTAACTCTTAACTTTGAAATGAGAAAAAAATGGGCCACACTCAGCGAAACTCCAGGCACCTACACATGGTCACATATATATACACACACACATGTACACACACACACACAAACACACAAGAGCACACACACACACACACTCAGAGCTACACAATGATTATGCAACATTTCACAGTCTCACCAAGAAAAACCACTCAGGCTTGCCAGGATGCTAGAATCTCATCTGTCCTCAGGCGCAGTATCCATTGGGCCATGAGATACTTCTTTTTCGTGGGCAGCCACTCCCACATTCACTCGTATGTACAGGAGTGGGCTTACGAGGTACTTCTTTTTCGTGGGCAGCCACTCCCACATTCACTCGTATGTACAGGAGTGGGCTTTTTTTGTGTATGACCGTTTTTACCCTGCCATGTTGGCAGCCATACTCCGTTTTCAGGGGTGGCCACAAGATACCATTGCTACACACCCTGCTCCTGTTGTACACAGGTGGGCTGAAGGTGTGGGAGTGTGGTGTGGAC
Organism: Babylonia areolata; assembly: GCF_041734735.1. NCBI lineage: Eukaryota > Metazoa > Mollusca > Gastropoda > Neogastropoda > Buccinidae > Babylonia > Babylonia areolata. The sequence continues at coordinate 23,620,340 of NC_134877.1, read as the reverse complement.
CTGTGTCAGTACCTGGCAGAGAGTGGGGTCCCCGTGGAGGGGAGCCGTGTCTTGGAGCTGGGCTGCGGGGCGGGGCTGCCGGGAATCCTGGCCTCCAGAATGGGCGCCCTGTCTGTCCACTTCCAGGATTTTGTGAGAAATCTTTTCAGCTTGATTTTTTAAAATTTTTTATTATTTTATTATTATTTTTTTTAATCTAAAAAGAAACCCCAAACTTTTCCTCACCTTTTCTCATACTGTTACTAATCATCATGTTCATTTTTTAATGGTAGTATTCATCACTCTCATACAGTCATTATTTAAAAAACTTTTTTTTTTATTGTTATTATTATTATTATAGGAATCTTGAACAGTTCAGTTGATTTTTTTGTGCATTTTTAGCATACTGGGAGGTTCATCAATCTCACACAGTCATTATCTATTTCATTATTATTATATTATTATTATTGTTATTATAGGAATCTTGAAGACTTGCACTCAAAACGTATATTATCAAACTGCACTTTTCTCACTGAAACTTTCTGCATTTGTTTGCTGTGATCTTACTGCTGGATGTGCTCTTTGTGTTGATTTGTATACATTTGTGATGATTTTAATGCGTGTGATGCCTGGTTCCTTGGCGTTTATTTTTGACTGTGGTGATTCTGAATGTGATGTGCTTTGTTTTGCTGTGATTTGGGTTTGTCTTCTTCTTCTTCGTTCGTGGGCTGCAACTCCCACGTTCACTCGTATGAACAAAAGTGGGCTTTTACGTGTATGACCGTTTTTACCCTGCCATGTTGGCAGCCACACTCCGTTTTCGGGGGTATTTGGGTCTGTCTGATTTGAGACTGATGGTGCTTGTGTTGATTTACATATTTTTATGTCACTTTGTCTTAAATTTATATGTATATTTTAGCCAGTGTCATGTGAGACTGTATTGACTTTGTACATATTTTACATTATTTAATCTTTGTATATTTTACTGTAAAGCGCAGTGAGCCCCATCTGAGATTGGAGTACTGTGGTATATAAGCCTGCATTTTTGTTATTATTATCATCCTATGCCAAACCTGAGGCACAGTGGATAGCGCATGTAAAAGAACCCACGGCAACAAAAGGGTTGTTCCTGGCAAAATTCTGTAGAAAAATCCACTTTGATAGGAAAAAGAAATAAAACTGCATGCAGGAAAAAATACAAAAAATGGGTGGCGCTGTAGTCTAGTGATGCGCTCTCCCTGGGGAGAGCAGCCCGAATTTCACACAGTTGTGATAAAAAGAAATACAAATACAAATATGATGAATTAACTTCTGTGATGGCCGTAAAAGGCTATGGTTCCTTGAACCTTTTTCGCCATTGTGTGTGCAGAATGAAGAAGTCCTGGAAATGTACACTATGAAGAATGTGGAGTTGAACAACGTAAAACCTGCCTCCTGTACATTTTTTTCTGGAGACTGGGCCAGCTTTGCTTCCTTAGCTAAAGACCAGCACTACAGGTAAAGTGACACAAGTGTGGTTTCTGGTTATCTGCAGTCTTGCTTAGTTCTTAATTATCTGTATTCTCTCTCTCCCCCCCCCCCCCCCTCTTTTTTCGCCCCTTTATCTGATTACTGTTTAAATTTTTCAGATCTGGCACTGCTCGTCTCAATTAAAAATGACTTTGCAACCAGCAGGGAAGAATTCTAAAGATAAAAAAAAAAGTGTATCTGTTCATTTTCTCACATGACAAAGAAAGTCTATGAAAACTGAGCTGTGTGGTGTCCAGATATGATTTTAGCAAGGGTATATGTATTTGTATTTGTATTTCTTTTTATCACAACAGATTTCTCTGTGTGAAATTCGGGCTGCACTCCCCAGGGCGAGCACGTCGCTACACTACAGCACCACCCATTTTTTTGTATTTTTTCCTGCGTTTTATTTGCTTTTCCTATCGAAGTGGATTTTTCTACAGAATTTTGCCAGGAACAATCCTATTGTTGCCGTGGGTTCTTTTACGTGCGCTAAGTGCATGCTGCACATGGGACCTCGGTTTATCGTCTCATCTGAATGACTAGCGTCCAGACCACCACTCAAGGTCTAGTGGAGGGGGAGAAAATATCGGCGGCTGAGCCGTGATTCGAACCTGCACGCTCAGATTCTCATGTTTCCTAGGCGGACGCGTTACCTCTAGGCCATCACTCCACATCATGTTTGCATTGCTTGCCATAGATCTGCATTTCATCACCTGCGTTTCATGATTGGTACTGTGTACCAAGGTGTTCATATTTATTGGCAGTCTTGGGAGGGAAGGGGAGAAGTACCTTTCTTTCCACGTGCTTAGTGTGAACTAATGAATACCATGGTGTGAAATTCTGTGTGAACCAAATTGTACCCAGATTAGCAAAGACTGTGACTATACTTTTTCAGCAGTTGTGACATGACAGTCATTGTCAAATTCTTCAGGCATGCCACTCCTTTGTGATTTTTAGAAACGTTTTTTTTTTATGAACTCCTGTATCATTTTTGACTCACTTGCATAAAGAAAGTGAGTCTATGTAATGACCCGGTGTTCGGTTGTCTGTGTGTGTGTGTGTGTGTGTGTGTGTGTCCGTCTGTTTTTTTTTTCCATAGAGGTCTGTATATTGGGATTCTGCCCTGTGCCTTGAATGTTTTTATTTATTTATTTTTTTAAACACAACCTCTGCTCTCCCACTTTCCACCTCCCACTCAACACACATGCCTTTTCCTTAACAGAAATGATTTTGCATTTATGGAATGAATAAGACATTTGTATTTGTGTCTCTGTTTCAGTTCAGACAGATTATAATTATTGTTCCTTTTTTTTTTTTCCTCCCACAGATATGACTTCATCCTGACAGCAGAGACCATCTATAATGTCAGTTCATATTCCAAACTTTTGACGGTGTTCTCCTCTCTTCTTACCAAAGAAGGGATTGTGTATCCTTTTTTGTTTGCCTTCAGCACTTTAAGGGGATGTGTGTGTGTGTGTCTTGGAGTTTTCATTGATTGATTGATATGGATACTTATACTTGTCCTCGGTCGGAGACCAAGCTCTAAGCGTTTTACAAATACAGGATCATTTGCACAACAGGCTGCTTACCTGGGTAGAGCCGACTGACGTACTGCCACTGGGGGCTCATCATTCGTTTCCTGTGTCATTCAATCATTTTCAGGCGCGCACACATACACACTCAGACAAATATATAACATTTCACGTGTATGACCCTTTTGTTTATTTACCCTGCCATGTAGGCAGCCATACTACGTTTTCGAGGGGGTGCATGCTGGGTATGTTGTTGTTTCCATAACCCGCCGAACACTGACATGGATTACAGGATTTTTAACGTGCAGTATTTGATCTTCTGAGTGCGTATACACACGAAGGGGGTTCAGGCACAAGCAACTCTGCACATATGTTGACCTGGGAGATCGGAAAAATCTCCGCCCTTTACCCACCAGGTGCAGTCACCGAGATTCGAACCTGGGATCCTCAGATTGAAAGTCCAACGCTTTAACCATTCGGCTGTTGTGCCAGCACCTTTGAGGCAAGATGTCATGCCAGTCTGGAGTGTTCGAGGACCAGGCAGAAACACAGGGGACAAACAGAACCTGCTTCAGACAAGACACTGCCTTTCAGCTGCTGTGGAAGAGTCTGCCGATCTGGAGTTGGACTCGTCAGTCATCAGCGAAAGAAACTCCACGGGGAACGTGCTTTCTCTTTCATTGGACCTGTCATCTGGAACAAACTCCCTCCTTCTGTCCGACACGCTCAGTCTTTGTCCTCGTTCAAATCAGCCTTCAAAACTCACCTTTTCCACAGTTGTTGTGGTTAGTTTTTCCGCCCTGTGTGTCTGTCTGCGATTGTTGGTGGGTGGAGAGAGGAATGGGGCTGTATCGGTAGGAATGCCTTGTGTGTGTGTGTGTGTGTGTGTGTGTGTGTGTGTGTGACCTGTTTATTTTGTGATGCGTATAGGCAAATGAATGTTACGAGATGTATTTACATCAATGTATGTATGTGTAATTGTATTTTTAAACACTCTGGGCTCTCCGGAGATAGGGCGTCCAAATGTTCGTTATTATTATCATTATTATTATGTGTTTGTAAAGGACTGAACTGATTTGACCTTCACATATATCTTTGATTTCCAGGTCATCGCCAACATGTGTAATATGTATGTACGTCTGTATGCAAGTGTGTATGTATGTCTGTCTAATACACTTAGTTTGCTAGGTGCGATTTTGGTGTATAAAAGTGACGTTGATGCAATGTGTGGTGTGGAATATTATGCTTTGTACAGCACCTGTATAGTCCAGTTGGTTGTTTATTGTAGGTCCCCACATGAACCTCTTTTCAAATACTAATCTACAAAAGTAGTGCATACAATATTTGATTACTGATTAATTTTTAGTCCTAATCCTGCTTCCCCCGTGCCCCCTCACACACACACACCCTTCCAATATTATGTTTTTTCTTTCTCCAATCACTGACACTCACCCTCTCCATTTTGCATTTTGTACCCTATCTTTTCCACATTCTGTTCTCTCTCTCTCTCTCTCTCTCTTCCTTTCTTAGTCCCCTCCCCCTTGCCCCCCCACCCCTCCACCTCAGCTGTCACCCTTTTCATTTGAATATACAGAAAATGTCGATTTCTAATTAATAATAACAATTATCATCATTATGATACAAATGATAATAATCCAAATAATAATAATAATAATGTCATTTATTTTCAGTCTAATATCATCATCTTAGATGAACAGACTGTAAATAAATAAACGAACCATAGCACCAGGAGTAATTTTGAGTGCTGATATTTATCTGTTATTATTATTTCTAGTAGTAGTAGTAGTAGTACATATGTAGTTACATTATTATTGTTATTAGTAGTAGTAGTAGTGGTAGTAGTGTGTGTGTTATTTGAACCCTTGACGAGGCCCAGCTTGGTGGCAGCTAAAAACGATTACTTTGGTGTGGGTGGCAGTGTCTCCAGTTTTGTCCACTTCCTTCACAAGGCTGACCCGCAGTTTGCAGTGGAAACGGTCAAGCTCATCGACACAGGTAAGGCGACGTCGGTTCATCTTAGCAGCATCAGTATCAGTATCAGTAGCTCAAGGAGGCGTCACTGCGTTCGGTCAAATCCATATCCGCTACACCACATCTACCAAGCAGATACCTGACCAGCAGCGTAACCCAACACGCTTAATCAGGCCTTGAGAGAGAGAGAGAGAGAAAAAAAAAAAATTATTTTCAGTCTAATATCATCGTCTTAGATGAACAGACTATAAATGAATAAACAATTAGCAATAATGATTATACATTTTTACAGTGCTCTCAAACTCCTCAAAATGCTTTCCAATAAAGTGTTGGATACAAAGCATAAAAAAACACAACCCCCACACGCATAAGCACACTCGCTTGCACACACACACACACACACACACACACACACACACACATTAACTCACACACAAATGTGCATGTAAGAAAGATATGTGGATACATAGAATACAGATATACCATGGGGTGCCTTGATTGTGTAGAGACTGCTTGAGAATAAGAAAAGAGGATAAGATACATGACCATAGCAAACACCCAGTGCGCTGATCATGCCTCTGGTTTGCACCCGATGACAACTCTCCTTTCTTCTTCTTCTTTTTCTGTGTTTGTAGGCTGCAACTCCCATGTTCACTTGTGTGTACATGAGTGGGCTTTTATGTGCATGACCATTTTTACCCCACCATGTAGGCAGCCATACTCCATTTTTTTGGAGGTGGGGTGGGGTGCATGCTGGGTGTGTTCCTGTTTCCATAACCCGCCAAACGGTGACATGGATTACAGGATTGTTAACATGCGTATTTGATCATCTGTGTGTGTATACACATGAAGGGGGTTCAGGTACAAGTAGGTCTGCACATATGTTGACCTGGGAGATTGGAAAAATTTCCACCCTTTACCTGCCAGGCGCCGTTACCGAGATTCGAACCAGGGACCCTTAGAATGAAAGTCCAACGCTTTAATCACCCGGCTGTTGCGCCTGTCGTTGTTAAAAGAAGGCAATGAAAACTATATTGTGTACTGCAGATGCAAGACTTAAACAAGAAGTCAGTAGTTGATGTCTGTCCTCATGAGTAAATGTTACAACATTTGTGTGTGAAAGTGAATTCATTTTTTGTTGTTGTTTATTTGGTTTTGAGTCCAACAATTAAATGAACCTGATTAGTAACTGAAGAAAACAAAAAACAAAACAAAGCAGTAGCTTCAAAAAAGATTTCTGTTGTCTGGCGATCAGGTTTCTGTAGGTGGATAGTAATTGTGCTTGCAAATGTTTTATGAACTCTCAAAAACGAATGACAGTGTTTTTCATTAGGTGGTTGGGGGGTGGTGGATGGGGGGTTGGGGGGTGGGGGTGGGGGTTATTGAAATCTGAGCCAGTCCTCATGGGCTGATCAGGCAGCATTTTCAGTTCTGTTTCCTGATTTTCAGTCTGTTTTTTTAAGTTTTTTTTTTCCATTTTGATATGAATATACATTGACGAAGACAGTTATGCTCATTGCAGATTCTTTCACATGTATTTGTATTTGTATTTCTCTTTTTGTCCCAACAGATTTCTTTGTGTGAAATTTGGGCTGCTCTCCCCAGGGAGAGCACGCCTCTACACTACAGCGCCACCTTTTTTTTTCCTGCATGCAGTTTTATTTGTTTTTCCTATCGAAGTGGATTTTTCTACAGAATTTTGCCAGGAACAACCCTTTTGTTGCTGTGGGTTCTTTTACGTGCTCTAAGTGCATGCTGCACACGGGACCTCGGTTTATCGTCTCATCCGAATGACTAGCGTCCAGACCACCATTCAAGGTCTAGTGGAGGGGGAGAAAATATTGGTTGCTGAGCCATGATTCGAACCAGTGCGCTCAGATTCTCACACTTCCTAGGCGGACGCGTTACCTCTAGGCCATCATGGACATTGAAGAAGACGTTAGAATTTGCTTATGTTTTTTAAGCAACTGACTCGCACCTGACCAAAACAGATCTTGAAGTACATTTTAATTTTGTCTGTTCCAGACCTTCCCCGAAAAATCCTGAAGTTAACAAGAACATGAGGACTCCGGAGAGTGTGGCAGAACGCTAGCCATGGGCAGATTGAGTGAGTGAGTCTGTCAAAGGGATGAGTGAATGCACAAGCCACAGCAATAACAAGCTTTTGTATTATACTACTTTTTTGTGTTGTATTTTCTTACTTTTTGTCACAAGTTTTTTTTTTTTTGCCTGCTTTCCCCAAGTGAAAGCATGTTGCTGTTCTGCAGCGCCACCCATGTTTTTTACGTCCTTTTTTTTTTCTGTTTGCAAACAGATTTGTTTTCCTGTAAAAGTAGATTTTTCATACAGAAATTTCCCAGGAACAACCCTTTTATTGTTGTGGGTTCTTTTACAGTGTGCTAAGTGCATGCTGCATGCAGGGCCTCGGTTTAGTGTCTCATCCAGAAGACTGTAACCCAGACCACCACTCAAGGTCCAGTGGAGGGGGAATAAAAAATGTGGGTCTGTGTACTGGACTCAAACCTGTTGACTCTCGCTTCCTGGTCGGTCACATAACCACTGGGCCACCGCTTCACCTGTTATTTTTCTCACATTGCACTGGTCACCGCTGTTTTGTGGTGACAGAGAAAATGAAAATAAAAAGTAAATTACTAATAGCAGCAAGAGCTCAGAACTCTGTTTACGCACACCCAGATTCAAACACTTCACTGTCGGCCACCGTTCTTTCTCTGTCTCTGGACCTTGCATTTGGAATGAACTTCCTCTTTCGCTATGTCAGGCCTCCGCACTCAGCTCTTTCAAGTCTGGCCTTAAAACCCACCTCTTTCCAAGATAGCCTCCCTCCCCTGCCTCTTCCTTGTCTTCAGTTTCTCAAGTTTAGAGTTATGCATGCGTGTGAACGACTGGTGTGAAAATGCTTTGATTTGTCTCTGAACAATATTCAGTGCTATATGAGTACTTATTATTATTAAAACGAATATTTCAGATGTTTGTCGATGTTCAGACCATGAACTGAATATTGTTCAGTGTCTCTTTTAACTGCAAACATGTCACCTCTTTGTCTTCCAATTTGTGCTCTGTGTGTGTGTGTGAGTGTGTATGTGTGTGCATATACATTTGTGTGTGTGAATGTATGTGCATGTGTGTGTGTTCATGCTTAGGTTTGTGTGTGATGTGTGTGTGTGTGTGTGTTTGTGTGCATATGCCTGCTTGTGTGTGTGTGTGTTTGTTTGTATGAGTATGTGTGCTTCTTTATGTGTGTTTGTGTGCATACATAAAGATAAATGATAATAATAGTAATAATATGTAGGCTCATATAGCGCAGCACCACCATCTCAAATGGGGCTCACCGTGCTTTACAATGAGATATACAAATTAAAGACTAAGTGACAAAAAAAATATGTTAAAAAATAAAGAAGAAGAAAATAGAATAAAATAAATAGATTAATAGAACTAGTCTCACATCACATTTGCTAAAATGCATATTTCAGACTGTCTCAAAACACACTGTCTAAAATTTACGTACTTCAAACTAAATGACATTAAAAATATGTAGAATCATCACAGGCAATATTACAGTCTCACATCACATAGGTATCACATATTCATTCATTCATTCTCTCTCTTTCTCTCTCTCTCTCTATATATATATACGCACTCAAAAGGACATTAACTGTTGTCAGACATTCTTGCTGAGAAATTAAAATGTTTGAACTAACAGTGCAAGTACCTGGAGTCTTTTTTTATGACCACTGTCACACCCATTGTAATGGGCCGTATCGTCCCTTTTGATAAACTGATAGGTCAGATGTATCAGTTTTATCTTTATTCTTCCTTTAACGCCTTGACTGCTGGTGACGAGTACAAATGTCAATGAAGAGTCGTCACTTTACCGAGATGAGACTGAGCTTAAAGGTCAGGGTGGTGTTGTCTCGTTCGTCATTTATCAGATGGATTCCCCCGTCTCCTCGACGAAGGCGGCAGTACGTCGCAGGTCCTCCAGTCCTCCGTACAGCTTCCGGGCCGCTGGGATTGGGTCGGGCCAGGTGTTCTCTTGGAGCGCTTGGTGGAGCGGGCAGGACTGCAGCAGATGTTCTGTTGTCTGGCTGCCTGTTCTGCAGGGGCACTGCTCTGTGACGCCGATACGGAGTTTTGTGTATTGGTGGTTTTTCAGGCGGTTGTGGCCTGTCCTGAGCCTGAAAATGGCTACCTGCTCTCGACGAGTCAGCAGGTAGTATGGGTCTGCTCTGTTGTGGCGTGGATGCTGCTGCTTCCACTTGTTCTGCAGCTTGGCCTTAATGATGGTCCTGGATTCAGAGTAGCTTGTAGACCTGTCCATCTGCTCTTTCGTAGTGCCTTCCTTTGCCAGGGAGTCAGCAGTCTGGTATCAGTGGGAGGGAATCCACTGCAGGGTGACTGTGTGACTTGTGCAGGAGGCGAGAGAGGAGGACAGATCGTTGAGTTCTGGATCTCTGTTGGACCAAAAGATCAGGGTGTCAGTCACTGTCACTTGCATGAATTTTGATGAACAAAATCAACGATACCACTGATAAGTGCACAATAAGTAGTAGTCGCACTGATCTCATTTCATTATATTGTATTACTAATTTTTGTCACAACAGATTTCTCTCTGTGCAGTTTATTGTCTCATCTGAATGACTAGCGTCCCGACCACCACTCAAGGTCTAGTGGATGGGGAGTGCTGGTGTGATTCGAACCTGTGTGCTCAGATTCTCTCGCTTCCTAAGCGGACGCGTTACCTTTAGGCCATCACTCCACATACATCACTTCATCAAGATTCAGCAGTCGGGCTTGGCAAGATGGCGGGCGTGTCAAAATTTTCTGTCTAAAGATTTTCTAAAGACTTTCACCCAAAGCTAAACTTTTTGACAATTTGAAAAAGAAATATATTATTGTACAGGGTGGCGAGTTTTTTGGGTTTTTTTTTGTTTTGCTTTTTGTTTTTGGCGACTGAGGACTTCAGTTCAAGCAGCCTTGTGAAAACTGTGTGTCTTTCACGGATTTGGGATGAAGTTCGCTCAGTGATGTGACAGTGTCTGTTGGCGGCGTGCAGCCTGTGCACTCGGGAACAGTGATTTCCTCATGTGTCAGCTTTAACGAAAATTAGTGCTGTGCCTGTTTGTTTGTTTGTAGTTCTCTTCTATCTTGGAATGAAGTGAGTACATTGTTTGCACAAACTGTATTGACTAAATCAGAAGATTGACACTTGTGTTGCAATTTGCGTGATGGGTGGTTTCGTAGCTTAAAAAAAAAAAGGAGAGAGAGGAAAGGGAAGAGAAGAGGAAAAAAACAACAACGAAAAAACAGAGAGGGGGAGAGTGGAGGAAGAGGAGAGGAGGAAGGAACAAGCAGGCAAGCAATAACACGAATGCGATGTCTACAGGTTACAAAAACATCCTCGCTCAGTTTAAACGTAAGCAGCCAGGATCCACTTTTAGCAGTGAGGGTGACAGTCCAGACGCACTTAAACACATCAGTAAAAAGATTAGTCTGGAAGAAGAGCGTCAGGAGGAGAGAGACATGGAGTCGAGATTCATGGTGTTCATGAGAGAGATCAGTGAGCGATTTGACAGTTTGCAGAACAGTCTGGCGTCTAAAGATGATATTTCCAAAATGAAAACAGACATTCAAACAAAAATTGATGATGTCACTTCTAAATTTATGAACAAAATAGAAGCGTTGGACGAACGACTCATCATTGTTGAGAAAGAAAGAGACAAATTGCAGAGAGAAGTAGAGGTGGTACAAAAAACCAACGGCGAGCTTTTTGAAATGCTTAATAAACAAAACAAGCAGACTGCAGCTCTTCGAAAGGGAAACAATGATTCAGAACAGTATGGTTGCGGATGGAATCTGCGAGTGTACAACATACCAGAATCCAAAGCTGAGGAGCCTGAAACAACAAACGCCTGCACTCAGAAGCTCAGCGATCTTTTCACAAGCAAACTAGACGTGGCCGTCACGGAAGCAGACATCGAAACAGCTCATAGAACTGGCAGCCGCACTCCTCAGCTCACCAGACCTCGCCCCATGATAGTGCGCTTTCTGTCCAGGAGGAAGAAAGATGAGGTTCTCGCTAACCTTCGCAAACTAAAAGGAAATCCACAGAAGATTTCTATTGCAGAGGACCTGACTTCTCTGAACTTTAAACTTCTTAAAGAAGCAAAAGAACATTCGGCGACACTGGACGCTTGGAGTTCCAGGGGGAAAATATTTGCAAAGATCAAGAATGGCAAGACTGTGAGGCTAGAGGTGGATGTGGATGTTGATGAGGTACTGCGCCGTGCAATGTGACATTGTGACTCTGACACTAGTACATGAGAGGGGTGATGATGAGAGGGGGGCATGTGCATTAACTTTCACACAGACGTACTTACAGTGTGAACACATGTGCATTGGAACACTCACATAGCCATACGCACACGCGCGCGCACTTACTTCCCATACTGACACGTCTGTACAAACAACCACCAAGTATCATTAGCGCAAAATCAAATTAAACCATAAACACACACACTCACACACAGTTGGCATCTAACTGTACATATAATATTCTTTTTGTTCCCCTTCATTTATTGACAGCCCAGGATGTGCTCTGGTGGTGAGGGGAAGGTGGGAGGAGGTTGTGAGTGAGTGCTTTTTATATACACTGACACATGTACATTATAATTGGAATATGTCTAGAGACAAACGTTTCACTCAACGTTTATTCATTACATACACTTTTTTCTTTCTAAACATGTATTAATACATTATTTCCGCACACAACAGAGAGAGGTTATACAGAAATTGGATGGAAAAGGGGGTCTGGAATATTTCTCATCTAGTGCACGGGGACAGTAGTTTCCTTTCCTATGAAGATTTTAGTCAAAAGCATGGAAATATAACAAACTTCCTTACTTTAAATGGTTGCATAAGGTCAGTTAGAAATTATATAAAAAACCTAAACATTAAAATTGATAATAACACTGCTTTGCAGATGAGAAAATCATTACAAATGATATATTCAGTGAAAAAAGGAACAAAAGTTTATTATGATACTCTAGTTAAAAACAATACGACCCCTAAATGCTGTAAGAAATGGAACGATTTGTTGCAACTGAACATTAACTGGAAACAGACATTTCACAAAATACACAAAATAAGTGATGTTAACTTAAAATGGTTTCAAATAAGATTAGTTCATAGGATTATTGCAACAAACAAATCACTGAAACAGATGAATATCTCTCATAATGATAAATGTAGCTTCTGTGGATCACATCCAGAAACCATTGAACACCTTTTTTGGAGATGTGAGATTGTGCAGAGATTTTGAACTGCTTTCCAAAATGATATTAATAACAAATGCAATAATGTATACAATGCCCAATTATGTGAAGAATTAGTTTTATTTGGAAACTCACACACATTTGCTACAGATGACATTTTAGATTTTATTATTTTACTTGCCAAAAAACTTTCTGTACAAATGCAAATTCAATAAACAACCACCACAACTCAATGCATTTAAAACACAGCTCAGATACAGATACAAAATCGAAGAACATGCATCTTATATACTAATGAACCATCATGCTTTCCGTACAAAGTGGAACAGTTACCTTCCAATTATGGAAACTGTTACTTAATCATAATTTCACATGTTCCATAGTTACCATTCTATATAACAGTCCTTACTTTGTACTAACATGTCTTTATTTATTTCTCAATATGTATTATTTGTTTATTTTTTTAACTTTTATAGTTGCTGTTGTCTTTACAATGTGACCAATCACAAGTTTTCTTTTCCAATAATGCAGAAGTGGTATACTCATGATCATTATTATTATGACATTATAATGTCACCACTCGCTTTCGCCTTACCCTAGATACCATTACTGTAATAGTTGATACATTTGATGCTGTTGCTATGTCACAACTGGTCCAGGCTATTTACTATTAATGTCATCTTAAATCACCATGATTACTACAATCATTAAGATGTAAGCATTGATTGATTGAATGATTGGACAAATCTTCCTTTCTCTTTTTTTTTTTTTTTTTTTTTTGTGTGTGTGTTTGTTTGTTTATTTGTTTGTTGTTGTTGTTATTGCTGTTGATGATGTTGTTACAGATTTGTTTTGCCTTGCTATAGCCTGTTTTGTTTTATTTTGTCTTATCTATCTCTCTGTAGTGGAAGATGCTACTGTTCGTTGTATATTGTTTGGTTCATACTATTCTCTGTATTGTATACATGTTTTTGGAAAATTAAAAAAAAAGTTAAAAAAAAAAAAGAGAAAAGATTCAGCAGTCGGAGGGTTCGCAGTCATTATAGGACGGGGCCGCAAGCGGTTCTGGTTTTCTTCTGCTGTGTGTATAGTCTCTACCTGACAGATCAACATGAATCTCTTGATTTTGGGAAGGGGTGTTACTCTTTTTTAAGTATTTTATTTACACTCTGGACAGTACAAAACATGGTACGCTCTTTCTAAAAATGATTGCCACCCCTTTTTGTCACCCCCTTAGCCCCTCCCCTTTCCCCCTCCCTTCCATCATGTTACGCACTCACCCTACTTGTAAGTTTACGCATGTGCCGTTAAACCCTAAGCTATCTGACTGGTCAAAACAAGATATTGACTTGCTTGGCACACATTTTTGCTGACCCTAAGCAGCTTATTTAGGTCAGGTTAGGTGGTTGGTATCAGTCTATGACCTCCTGCTTGGGCAGGTCACAAAGAAGCCAGAGACGTTGAACCAGTTACTTGCGTCAACAAATGGTGTGAAGGAACTTTTATCAGGGCTTTGTTTGTTTCAGCCTACTGGTTGGGCGCACTTCTTTGGGAGAGGGCGAAAGTGTCTCTTGTGACAGCAGATGAAGTTCTGTTTGCATGATGGAAACTTAACAGTGTCCTTCGCGGGGAACATACTTTGTTCCTGTTTGTCAATACATGAAAGCAGTGATAATAATGAATGAATTACCTTGATTTATTCATATCGGGTATGTAAAAAAAATTCCAGTGTATGGGGGACTCGGAATGACCAGTGTGAGAGTATCACCACTGAAATGATGCAGGTAATTCGGCAGCAAAAAAACAAACAAAAAACAACCCCCCCCCCCAAAAAAAAACAAACCCACTCTTTGGTTGTGTGTTCTTCTTCGTTCGTGGGCTGCATCTCTTACGTTCACTCATGTGTACACGAGTGGGCTTTTATGTGTATGACCATTTATACCCCGCCATGTATGCACAGCCATACTCCATTTTCGTGGGGGGTGGGGGGTTGGGGGGGTGCATGCTGGGTATGTTCTTGTTTCCATAACCCACCTAACACTGACATGGATTACAGGATCTTTAACGTCATATTTGATATTCTGCTTGCGTACACACACGATGGGGATTCAGGCGCAAGCAGGTCTGCTCATATGTTGACCTGGGAGATCGGAAAAATCTCTACCCCTCACCCACCAGGTGCTGTTACCGAGATTCGAACCCAAGACCTCAGATTGAAAGTCCAATGCTTTAACCAATTGGCTATTGCGTCCGTCAACAGCACCTCTTATATTTCACTCTATCCAGACTACAGCTCTACAGCTGTAGGTGTTTAAAAAATACATAATACTCTACATGACCCATTACATCAGTGTTACATACTGACATCTAAATGCATCCCATTTGCTGTGATGGCAGGTTCCTTGGGTCTGAGGATCATTGAGACGAACGTCTTTGACGACAAGCCATCTGGTTTTAGTGGCTGTGCAGGACGATTCTTGATCGACACACCCTGGCACACAGAAGGCAAGGAACAAACGAACGAAAGAAATTTTATATTTCCAGGGTACTGAGATAAGCATGATAACAAGAATGCTTTTTTCCACCTAGCCCTGGGGTACAAGATGAAAAAAGAAACACACAAGAAAAAATAAAGGGTGAAAATTCATATCAGAAGAGAGGAAAAGAGAGAGAGAGAGAGATGGGGGTGGGGGCCGGGAAAGTGGAGAGAGCAAAGAAAAAATGAAATAAGAGAGAGAGAGGGAGATAGACAGATGGACAGACAAATAAACCGAGGAGAGAGAGAAAAAGGGGGGGGTGGGTTGAAAAGTTACATTACAAAGTTAAATTATGATGAGTTAAATTATGACACATGTCAAATGGGTGGGAAGTAAGTGGAAGGGCTCTGGACAGCCGATGCCTTCCTTCATCTGCAAATTTCCTCTGCAGTTCACCTTCTTGCAGCTTCAAAGGTCTCAGCGCCTTGCTTGGTAGTTGATCTCCAGCTGTTTCTGTCTGTGGTGATGTTTTCCCCCAGTCCTTTTCTGGAATGCTGGTTGCATTGAGTTGTGCTTCAGCTGGTCTCTGCAGCGTTTTTGTGGGGCTCCTCTTGTCCTGTTTGCCCTGGCAAAGCTCACCAATGAAAATGGCTTTGGGTATTGGTGTGTCCTCCATGGGTGATAGATGTCCCGCCCATCCAAGCTGCCTGGTCAGTAGCATAGCCTCAGTGCTTGTGGCGTGGCTTCACTCTACATCTACAGTGTTTGTCACACAGTCTTGCCATTTGATGCTTGAGATGGTACGAAGGCATCATTGGTGAAAGCGATCTAGGAGTTGCAGTTGTTTTCAGTACATAACCCAGGCTTCTGATCTGTAGAGGAGAGTAGTGAGAACTACAGCTCTGTACACAAGGATTTTTGTTGACGTGGGCAGTGAGTGGTTGTTGAAGACGTGCTTCTGCGGACAGCCAAAGGAGCTGCTGGCTTTGGCGAGGCAGTTGTCAACATCCTTGGATGCTGCGGCGTCAGAGGAGATGGTGCTCCCAAGGTTTGTGAAGTGCTCAGCTGTGTTGAGCATTGATCCGTCAATGATGATGTATGCAGCAGAGAAAATATAGCTGACCCAAACTGAGAAACAACAAAACAAACGTTGATTTTATGCAGGAGAGAAAATATAGCTGACCCAAACTGAGTTCAAGCTGCACAGAGAAGATGCATCTGTATTCTGTAGGTCCGCATCTGTTTCTTCCAAGTGTGTTTTTGTGTGTGCAGCATGCATGCATGTCTTTGTTCTTGTGTGCTTTGTGTCCAACTGATGTGATCTTGTAAAGCATTTTGAGTGGTTTGAAAGCGCTACATAAATATACTATTATCATTATTATTATTATTGTTATGAAACACTGAAAAGGTTTGATGAAAATTATCCAGTCAGGTTTAAGGGGAGAGGCAACAGTAGACCAAACAGTTAAGTCCACAAGAGCGCAGAATGACAGATGTTACGGATTTGCGTATGCAGACCAAACAGTTTAGTCTACAAGAGCACAGAATGACGGATGTTACTGATTTATGAATGCACACACTTCTTTGACCAGGTATGTTTTTGTGCTTTTGAAGTCCCAGCAGCCAGCCACACTTAACAGCTTTCCCAGTTCTTCTTCTTCTTCTTCGTTCATGGGCTGCCATTTCCACGTTCACTTGTATATTCAAGCGTGGGTTTTTACATGTGTGACCGTTTTTACCCTGCCATGTAGGCAGCCATACTCCGTTTTTGGGGGTCTTTCCCAGATCAATTCTGTCAGTTCATCTGTGTCTCAGTATCACCATCCCGCCCCACCCTCTCTCTCTCTCTCCATGGCTCATTCTCTCAAGCACACAAAGATAATTGCTTTTTTGTTTTAGTTTCTCGTGTTTATTGACACACAAAAAAGGTTCTGTATGGCGAGGTAAACCTGAACACATACACACATTTCAAAGAAAAATATTCGTTAGATACAAGACAGAAATATAGGAGCCATTATATATGAGGAATATAGTAACACTGGGTGGTTGTGCTGTGGGGGAATACATGCAAAAGCACACCCGCAATGAAACTAATTCTAAATCCATTTGACATTCATGAATAATTTCAACAAAAACAAAAAAGCAAGGACAAGTCAAAGTATGCTCAGTAAGTAACCAAACAATGTACACAATGTATGTCCATCTGACAATTACAGGAAAGAGTCAAGAAATGTTATGTATGTTGTAAACTAAATGCACATAACCTGTATACATCAGACTCGAAAAGAGTCCACAAATGCTCTGTCATGTAAACAAATGCTACAGATCTAACATTGTTACTATATATCGGCAAGTTTCTTTTTAAAATAATTCTTATAACTCACTCCCATCTCCATGTAGTTTTCATACAGATGGAACCATCCCAGATCCCCTCAAAATCAATTATTTGTCTCAAAGAAAGGAAGAAAAAAGACGAAAATAATTTAAGACCCATGATGATTTCGGGATACATCCAGTGAAAAAGATGAGTGATAACGAGATGAGCTATGTACACAGTGGTGGTGTGATGGAGACAGTTTGGAATGTAGGTTACACTTCCAGGCTCTTCCCCTGGCTCCAGATCCTCAGAGAAAAGAAAATCCCTCTCCCATGACCACGCCGAGTTACACCTTGACTGCTGCGAACAAGTATGTTTGTCAGTGAAGGGCTGTCACCTTACTGTGATAACACTGAGTTTATAGGTCAGGATGTCAGTGAAGGGCTGTCACCTCACTGTGATAACACTGAGTTTATAGGTCAGGATGTCAGTGAAGGGCTGTCACCTCACTGTGATAACACTGAGTTTATAGGTCAGGATGTCAGTGAAGGGCTGTCACCTCACTGTGACAACACTGAGCTTATTGGCCAGGATGTCAGTGAAGGGCTGTCACCTCACTGTGACACCACTGAGCTTATTGGCCAGGATGTCAGTGAAAGGCTGTCACCTCACTGTGATAACACTGAGCTTATAGGCCAGGATGTCGGTGAAGGGCTGTCACCTCACCGTGACAACACTGAGCTTATAGGCCAGGATGTCAATGGAAGGCTGTCACCTCACTGTGATAACACTGAGCTTATAGGCCAGGATGTCAGTGAAGGGCTGTCACCTCACCATGACAACACTGAGCTAAAAGGCCAGGATGTCAGGATGTCAGTGGAGGGCTGTCACCTCACCATGACAACACTGAGCTGAAAGGCCAGGATGTCAGGATGTCAGTGAAGGGCTGTCACCTCACTGTGATAACACTGAGCTTATAGATCAGGATGTCAGTCACTGTTCCTTAACTAAACTTCTCCCTCGTGGGTGTTGCATATCTGTTCTGCAGCCATCAGAAAGATCAGTTGGCCTTGAACCCCCATCACCACCCTCTCCAACCTCACCTTCTCTCCCTCCACAACAACAAAATCTATAGAATTTATATCCAATGTGTCTAGGGCTCGGCACAGGAACTTTGACTTGCTTGACTCATGCATCTTGATTCCTTGTGGAGCATAGGGCTGCAACAGCACTCCTCCAGCGGACTTGGTTTTGGGCTGTCCTCTTCAGCCAGGTCCGTGTCCGTGTCCATCCAGCTACCTTCATCTCATCCTCTGTGCTTCTTCTCCAGGTCTGCTTTGGCCTGCCCACTCTCCTATTTCCATTCAAGTGCCTGTCTTGTGGTGTCGTCTGGAGGCATTTGCAGGGTGTGAGCGGCCTATCCAGCCCCATTTCCTCCTCCTGATCTCCTCACTGATGGGCACCTGGTTTGTTCTTCTCCAGAGGCAGGCGTTTGAAATGGTTCGGCCCAGAAAGGCAGGGCCCAATTCTCTTCCCTGCCCACCCCCCCTCCCAACTCTCAGAACCCAGTTCTGTGGCAAGTATATGAGATTGTGAGCGTGACAGTGTGTACAGGAAACAAAGATATGAAAATATATATGATAGTGGAAGCAGTTGTAACAGTAGCAGAAGAAGAAATATTGACCACTCTCAATCCCCCAAGAAAATTCATGAATAATTCTGGTGGTAATGAAGTATATGCAATCATAATTAAAAAAATATAGGAAATATATCTCTCCAATTACAATGAGGAATATATATACACCAAACACACACACAAATGTAGTCAACTAAAAAAAAAAAAAAAGAGAGAGATTGCGGCATTATCCTTCAGTTGATATATCGCATAAAGTGTATGCATCCACATGAAAACATTGTGCCGCAAAGGTCTTTGTATGTGCAGAGAACAAAGACCAAGTACTTGTAATTTTTTTTTTTTTTTTTTGAAGCAGCTGTAATAATAAGAAAAATGTTATCTCAAATATTTCTAGAGGGGTTATATGTATTCAAGAATATACACAAGGGTAACCCATGCATTCCTAGAAGAAAATGCAATTTAGCAGTATATATTTTGGGCCAAATATTACTTTCATGCAAATCTTCACTGAGTGAATGCACAAAAAATTGGTGGGAAATCACAGTACATAATTAACTGCTTCAGTTACTACTGTAAAAAAAACAAAAGAAAAAATAAAAACAAAATAAACATACATCTGACCACTTTCAATAGTGCAGCTCAAAAGAGCATAAAAAAAAAAAAAGTTGTTGAAGTGAACATCGCTAAAGAAGTTAGTTTGGGATATTTCTGTTAAATGGCAATCTACTGATGTCATGGTGACACACTGAGTTGTCAGTTTCCCTTACAATATTACTTCATCAATGACAATGTTGTGTACACACACACAAACACACATATATAAAAAATATCACTGACCACACATCCAGTTTTTGAATATTACATCCACAAAGGTTTCAATGGACGCAAAGTTCACACTGGCCTCTGAAGAAAAAAAAAAAACAGAAGAAGAGAAAGAAAAAAAAATTTTTCAGTCCAGTTGCCATTTTTTTGTCAGCTGAGAAAGAAGATTAATCAAGACTAAAGAAACACAGGATCAGTGACAACATTTTTGAAAGACTTAAGATGCACACACCACATCGTATTAGCTCTCTGTGTGTGTACCATGGGGTAAGCATGTCAAAATGCTTTCTGTAAACTGCAGAATTAAGCACAAAAGTGCTTTTTTTTTTTTCCCACACAACTATAATTTTGGCCCCCCCTCCCCCTCTTTTCTTGCTGACCCTAGAAAAAGATGATTGACCAACATGTATAGTTCAAATCCTGTGCTGTGTTTACATCCACTGATTTAAAAGAATTATAAAAAAGAAAAAAAAAAAAAAAAGTTCAAAAGCGTATTTTTCCGTTCAAAGAGCACTAACTGAAAGATTCAAAGAAGGCGAATCTCTTGCCTTAACCAAAAACAAAAAAAAGAGAAAAACTTGTTCAGTTTACTTTCTTATTCAAGTAGCTTTCTTCAGTTTTAGTAAACTGACTCCAAATGCACATGAAACAATAATTTTTTTTTAATTAATTTTTTTTTTTTTTTAACGATTCAAAAATATATAAAGCAAGGGTTGGGAAAAAAAATTCAACAATATTAATCTTTTCCAAAATACTTTCAAATCACTCTGGTGCAGGGGAAGCTATTCAACACTGGTTTGAAGGAGAATCACATCACTTGTATAAATCATTCATCGTTAATTATTTATTGCCATGGGAAATGCTCAAGGGGGGGGTTCAAACATGAAAATTATTCCACAATAAATTTCATCACACTGACATAACAAATGTTGATCACTAGACAGATTACCTTCCATCAAATCAGAGTAGCATCTAAAGTCTATATTGAAAACGACAACAACAAAAAAAGCCCTCACAAAAACCTTTGAAGCTGACATCACATATGGAAAATGACTAGCTGTATTACATATATATTTATAGTTAGAACCGTAGCAGGAAAAGGAAACTGGTAAAATGGCAGCTATTGCAGTGCCATAGTTGACAATGCTTTAACTTAAGAAAAACAAAACCAAAAAATAAACAAAAAAAAAAAAAAGGGCCAGTTTTTTCAACTTTTTTGTTGTTGTTGGTTCAATCAGGAATTTACTGAAAGCAGGACGAGTTCAGAGTATGTACACAAGACTATGAAACACCCATCTTGGTCACCCAACATAATGTGTCCCTCCCTATAATTATGCAACACTTCTGTTCATGTTGAAGAACACATGTCCCAGTCGCATCATATACTTTAGTAAACGGAATAAAAGTGATACTCAGTTTGATCACCAATTTGATTAAAAAAATAAAATAACAACACAGAAAACAGCCATTTTTACTAATGCCATGGTCAAAAAAGTAACACAAACTGAAGCCACCATCAAACGCAAACCTCCCCCCCCCTCGTACCTCCCACCCAAAAAACAATGCCCCCCCCCGCAACCCCCCCCCTAAAAAAACAACAACCAAAACCAACCTCCCTCACAGGCCACACACAAACCCAGTACCTGAAATGAAAAGAAAAGGAACGGCAGAAAGAAAAGGAGAAAACAGAAGTAAAATATATCATGTACATCCTTCATACACATATTGGAAACGCCACACTAAATATAACGCATTTGAAAAAAACAACAACAAAAAAACACACACAAAAACATATATATATATATATATATATATATATATATATATATATATACAGCAAAGTGAGATACGGATGGATTAGTCATTTTAGGTCATGGGCCCTTTACAGAAAGAGTATGAGGTAATGTTATTATGAGCGGTCATAAAGCAATGTAAAGAGATAATGATGATCTGTTCAAGATAATGACAATGTCCTCGAGAGAAAAAAAAAAAAAAAAAAAAATCAAAAAAAATCACTATTCTGTGAAAAGGGAGACAGACACAGGCAGGAGGCAGGCAGAGAGTGCAGAAAAAAAAGAAAAAAAAAAGCCTCAAAACTGGCCGCAGGCGAAGGAGAATCAGATTGGCCAGGCGTGGGAAAGGCGAGAGAAAAAGATGGGAAAGAATGCACCTGTACGAGAAAACTGTATCTTGTCACCGAGCAACCTTCTTAACAAACCAGATCTGTTCGAAAGTCACATCGCTCGTGGACTTTCAGAATGGGGAATCATGAACAAAAAGAATGTTTACATCTTAGAACTCTCTGTAACACTTTGAACCCCAAGTACACTGATTTATCTGTGAACACCGAGTTGTTTCTCTTGGGAGCGGGTACGGGTCATTTCTGCACTGCAGTAGTCACACTGAATTTCATTCTCAGTTTTATTCTCATTCAGTGCTTTTAGCTTGTTGGCTTCAGCCTCTGTGTTGTTCACTAGCGTTTTCATGGGGACTAATTAAGCATACTTCAGTGATGTACTGTGCGTTTTGTGCACAAAGTAAGTCTTTGTTGCATATTTCATATGATGTAATGTGTGTTTTGTGTACAAAGTGTGTCTTTGTTGCATATTTCAATGATGTAGCGTGCCTTTTGTGTACAAAGTGTGTCTGTGTTGCCTGTTTCAATGATATTGTGTGCGTTTTGCTTATAAAGTATCTCTTTGTTGCATATTTCAATGATGTAGTGTGCGTTCTGTGTACAGAGTGCGTCTTTGTTGCCTGTTTCAATGATGTAGTGTGCGTTTTGTGTACAGTGTCTTCGACAGTGCACTTAGTGGAGGGTTGGTTCACAGAAGCTGCAGTGCAGCTGCACTGATGGTGTGCAAGGAATTTTCAGCTCCGACAGGTTCCCACCCAGAGCTTGGACGTGACAACTTGATTTTCATGTTTCTGCTTTTGATGGGTTTTATTTTTTTTTTAACCCATGACTTGGCTCAACCTCCGTTCATCAGTGCTCAACACCAGTCAAAAACCTGGGTTAAAAACCCATTGACTGCAGACATATTTGGGGATTTTCCGGCTCTGACAAGTTCCAACCCCCCCAGTCGAGTTGAGTGTATTTGGGGAAGGCTGTGACCAAAAGATTTAACTCATTGACTGCTGTTGGCAAGTTTGCTCACCAGTGGAGGGCTGCCACCTCATTGAGAAAAGACTGTACATTAACTTCTTTCCTCTTGGGATTGCATTACTTACATTAACTTCTTTCCCCTTGGGATTGCATTACTTACATTAACGTCTTTCCCCTTGGGATTGCATTACTTACATTAACTTCTTTCCCCTTGGGACTGCATTACTTACATTAACTTCTTTCCCCTTGGGATTGCATTACTTACATTAACGTCTTTCCCCTTGGGACTGCATTACTTACATTAACTTCTTTCCCCTTGGGATTGCATTACTTACATTAACTTCTTTCCCCTTGGGATTGCATTACTTACATTAACTTCTTTCCCCTTGGGATTGCATTACTTACATTAACTTCTTTCCCCTTGGGATTGCATTACTTACATTAACTTCTTTCCCCTTGGGATTGCATTACTTACATTAACTTCTTTCCCCTTGGGATTGCATTACTTACATTAACGTCTTTCCCCTTGGGATTGCATTACTTCTGTTAAATAACATCAACTGCACAATCGGTAAGTTCACAAAAGCAGTGACTGCATTTCAAACTGATGCAACGCCGATTTCATTCTGCCAAGGCTCAGTAGTTAAGAAGTTAAGCTTTCCATCAGAAATTCTTTCTGGACCAGCTGCTGTGGCTTGGACTAATGTTGAGCACTGGCGAACGAAGGTTAAAAAAAATCCACCCGATTCAGAAATATTAAAATAATTGTGGGATTTTTCGGCCCTGATGGGTTCCTAGCCAGAGCTGAGCATTTTTTGGGGGGGCTCTTATGGGGAAGGCTGGGGCCAAAAGGGTTAAGTGTCATCCACTTCACATGTGTGTTGGAGAGACCTGACTGAACTTTCTGCCATGTGTGTTTCTCTCCTGCTAGTCTAGTTGATGTCAGGGGACTTGTTCATGGGCTGCAACTCCCACATTCGCTTGTATGTACACGAGTGGGCTTTTACGTGCATGACCATTTTTACCCCACCATGTAGGCAGCCATAGTTTTTTGGGGGGTATGTTAGGCAACAAAGGAACTGCCCAGTCACAGTCTCAAATCTTAACTGATCTCTATATTATCATAATTTTACCCATCTTTATCGGTGAACAAGAATAAACATGTTTTCCTGGAAAACTGCATTGTTCAAAACTCAGTAAAACATAGCTTTACTTCTAAATTGCATATTCAAACTCAAAACAATAAATATTTGGTTTGGCTCGTACTTTTTCCAAAGCAAATGACCCTGTACTTATGAGAATTAATGCTCATTCCTAACAAACATACACATATTATACAGAGGTACGGTTTTGTTCTATAACACATGCATAAACACATACATGTGCAAATACACTTATCTTCACACAGATAAAATACATGAGCTGTGAACGTAAGTACAACGCTTTAGTCATTTGTACTGAAAGCTCAAAACAAGCTTTAACACATATCTTGATAAGGCAAAAATGGAAGACTTTTTTTTATTTTTTTTATTATTTAACATTGACTAGTCTAGTCTATTATGTCAAGGACCTACGTCTTGTTTTCTTTTGGTTACCAATGTATCACAGGTCCACTGATCTCTGAAATTCGCATTTCTGTATCATCACTTCCTCTTTCTTTTGCTTTTCCATCTGTGGGCTGCACATCCCCATTCACTTCTATGTATGAGTGGGCTTTACATGTATAACTGTTTTTTTTTTACCCCAACATGTATGAATGTAAGCATACTTATTTTCGGGGGGTATTTCCACTTATTTTCCTCATTCTTTATTTATAACATGAAGTTTACTCTGATATTATGCAGTTATAAACAGAACATTTTATCCCACTGATTTTGTTGAACTGTGCACCCCTTTTAATCGTCAATCCCAAATCCAGTGAACTGTTTGGCAGTTACTGTTCCATGTTCAGCTATTCTTTCAACACTTGTTCTAAAGTCTGACTCGTCAAACCTTTCACAACTGGACATTGAAGGTTTTAGTAATGACAGGATGCTCATTGCGGGTGATTTCGTAATTATCTGAGTGATCCTATCAGCTTTCTACACTTTCCACAGTATGTGATATCTCCTCTCTCGGCAGTTTGTATAGACACCTTGGAATGTCTAGAGTTTGAGGAGTGGTCACGGACTAGATGAAATCTCATGGTTAGATGTCTTTCGGGTCTCAACCTGCAGCAATTCTATTTCAACATCCTCTGATCTTGAAGGTCAGGCCAGGTTAACACGGAGTTGGGAGAGGGTGGAAAGAGAGAGGAGGGAGTAGGACCAATGTAACAGATAACATGGTTCATGGAAAGTATTCGAATGGATCAAAACACAAAGAAAAAAAAAAAGCAACCATACGAAATGAAAAAGGTAATCATGAAATCTGAGAACAATGCATTTAAATCCACAAAAGGATCTCTTATGTGATTCGAAGCATATCATTCCATGATTCCTTTAATGTTTCATCTGGTTTGATTTTCTTCTTCATTAAATACACATATTCACATGTATTTTGGAGAAGAGAAGGGGGTGAATTAGTATGTCAAGGAAATAACAATGACACACATTTTTCAGCATCTCAATTGAAATGTCATAGCAATCAAAATAAATCTCACAAAAAATTATTCAACATCCCCAATATACAACAACATTGCAATCAAGTGACGTGAGCTTGTTCTTGTTCTTGTTGCTTTCAACTGCGTCAACACAAAACTGTCACATCTACAAAAAAAAACATGATATACCCACAAAACCGAGTTTATGACACAGTATCCCAACCATTTAGCTCCTTATGGCAAATAAGATGAGGTCATGCTAAGGACGCCAGCCATTCCGCTTAATTTATCATCACCAGATTACAAAAATTCGTAAATAAGGAAAAAAAGAATACTTAAAGCTAAACAAAAAAAACAACAAAAAAAAAACAAACAAAAAAAACCCATAAAAAAGGCCATATAGGCAAATAACACTGCAGAATGGGCAACTAGTGCCTATCCCAGTGTTTACAATCTCACTACCAAATTGCCGGAGCAAAACAGCACAGACAGAACATTACAGACTGCGGAAAAGAGAAAAAAAAGTGTCAAGGCTTGCTTGAAAAAAGAAAGGGGAATGGACTGGGAAGGCAGAGAAGGGAGACAACAGCAAAGGAAGAAAAAAGGCAGAAACAAAGAGAATGATAGAAAACAGGATATTTCAAGCACAGAATTTCCAGAAGGCTTGGATGCTGTCTATACTGAAAGACCCCCGGCATCCCCACAGGGGGAAGTGATGAGTCAAAAAATCTCTGTTCACCGTCCCCTCTTCACCTAAAGTGACTGAAAATCTGAAAATGATTGTTTGCCTTCTTCGGGGATTGAAAATAATAATTGTTAATATTCTTGAACTGAAAATAACCATTCACCTTCTTGAGTGATTGGAAATAACCATTCATGTTCTTCGGTGACTGAAAATAACCATTCACCACCTTGAGTGACTGAAAATAACCATTCACCTTCTTGAGTGATTGGAAATAACCATTCATGTTCTTCGGTGACTGAAAATAACCATTCACCACCTTGAGTGACTGAAAATAACCATTCACCTTCTTGAGTGATTGGAAATAACCATTCATGTTCTTCGGTGACTGAAAATAACCATTCACCACCTTGAGTGATTGGAAATAACCATTCATGTTCTTCGGTGACTGAAAATAACCATTCATGTTCTTCGGTGACTGAAAATAACCATTCACCTTCTTGAGTGATTGGAAATACCAATTCATGTTCTTCGGTGACTGAAAATAACCATTCACATTATTGAGTGACTGGAAGTAACTACTTGTCTTCGAGTCACTCATGATAATCATTCACATTCTTCATCTGATACATACTTCAGGGACTGAAAATAATCAGTCACCTTCTTGAGCGAGTGAAATGATCGGTCACCATCTCCAGTGAGTGAAAATAACCATCTACCTTCTTCGGTGACTGAAAATAACCACCAATTAATTTGTCTTCTTAATGGACTGAAAATAATCAAAATATGTGTGCACTGAAGCTGGTGGTAACATTGCTATGCTCTGCAAATATCTGCACAGCAGTATTGAAAGTCAAAATCAAACACATGACTGCTGCTAAAACATGGGAAAAACCCCCCAACCAAAACAACAAAAAAACAAAACAAAAACAAAAAGCACCTTGCCTGGACATAAGGGATAAATAAACTGAACTAAAAGATTAAATAAACAGTACTTTGATTGGAACTGTAAGTACTTTGATTGGAACCTAAACTACCTTGCTTTGGAACCTAAAGTACCTTGTCTGGAACACAACAAAAAAAGGTTTTACACTGCAGTCAATGATTGTCATGGTGACTGACTAATCCATTTGATCTTCAGTACCCATCTTTCCATAATCATGCTCCAGCCTTCTGCTCTGTCATCTTCACAGGACTGGGAATACATCATGAAATACAACAACATATGAAGTAATGCCCTAAATATAACCATACATTTTTGGGAGAAAATGAGATCAATTCTTAACAAAAAAAAAAAAAAAAAAAGCCTAACAAACTACGAAAATAAATAGTCAGCTGATCTACTTAGGGATGTGGAGGTGGTTTGAATAGTCAAAAATGTACATGTCTCTGAGGTGGTTTTTATTTATCATTTCTCTTTCTATCTTTTATTCTTAAACACGCAAGATGTTCTTAGCTGTGTCGATGTAATTTTGCTATCCCTTGATCATTTGAACACGAACACACATTTCAAATGCATGTGTTATGTTTGTATTGTAAGCATGAACAACATGCACACATGTGGGAAGAAGAAGACATAATTGACTGCAGGATTCTTCAAAACAAAACACTAAAGTTTATAAAAAAACCTTTCTGGTGGTAGATGAATCCTCTTTGTTTAGTGGGATACGGCGTTTTGAACCATAGGCCTGTTATCAAGTGATGAAAAGAGGACAGTGTGGATAGGAAAGCCTATAGGTTTTTTTTTTTTTTTTATAAACTTTACTTTTTTGTTTTGTTGTGACTACATGTGAATTTCTCTTTGCTGAAAATAAAGTTGACTTGGTGATGGAGGTGGACGCTTGCGCACAAAACTGACACACTTTGGGGGTTTGCGCATTTAACGCACATACCGTATCAACGAACGTATCATATCACTCACAACGTAAAAGGCCTGACAGAATGCTGACTGTTGGATGTATAAATGAAATCCAGGCAGTAGAATGTAAAAGGTGTGAGAAAATGCTGAATGCACACACAAAATCCAAGTAATATGTACAAGTCCTTTGCAACTTGTTCATTCTTTGTTCACACAGAGAGCCCCACATCAGACATGCATTCCACTTCTTAAGTTTGAACTCCATGGTTGATTGTGGCTGATTTTTCTTATCCTGAAATGTCTGAAGATAGGAGTTCAGGGGCTACATTATTATAAAGGAAAAAAACAACAAAACAAAATCACCAAAATGCCCAAACAGAAATCTGTATAATATGGAAGTACTCCCACATGTGTGACACTACATTTTTTTTTTTTTTTTTTTTTAAATATGTGGCAAAAATCTCACAATCAATTATATAGACATATCCACACTTCAGGTGCATGCCAGGACAGCACTCTTATATTTCTGACCAAAAACATTCATCTCATAAGAAAACAACAACCCAACAATGTGCACACACATTCTCGCCTGAGCATGAATGGGTGATTACACTTGACATCTTAACTTTCCACTGACCAAAACTATCCACCGTTTTCATCTAGATTCAAACAATCTAGCAGTACTCTTTCACTTTTTTTCCCCCACCACAAAGACAATCAACACCATCCCATAGCTTTTATCAATGTGCAGCTTTGCTGTCAACTGGGGTGAAGCTGAGAGTCAGGGTGAATGATGATCTTGGTAGTAATCTCAACCACATTTCTGATATGATAATGAACACTTTCCACAAAGATGCCCACACAAACACAGCTGTTGTAAATGGTCCAGTCTGTCCTATTTCAAGGTTGGATATATATCTCTAAAACCAAAAACAACAACAACAAAAAAAAAAAAAAACCACACCAAAAATGAATAAACAAAAGAACAAGGCTGTTCTGTGTAGAACAGATGAAATAAAATGTCACCTCAGTAAAGTTGTCAAAAGTAACATTTGGGAGAGGTTTTTTTGTGTGTGTATTTTCAATTTTTGTTTTCTTGATTTTTCGGGGTTATTTTTGGCCTAAGTAAAGTAATTGAAGCTGAAAATAACCTAGCCAAACAAGCTGTGTAAAACAAACAAACATACAGGAAAAACAACAACACATCAGACAACCATAATTTACTATCCTAGATATGTATCAGTAATATGATGAAATGACTTTCAGCAACAACACAGCAGCAGCATTCTTTCAAGCAAACCAAATTGAATCCTTTCCTTAATATAGCCTTAAAAAAAAAAGAAGAAAAAAAAAAAAGGGGGGGGCGGGGGGGAAGGAAAGAGGTGAGGTGAGGTGTATTCCAATGGCTTGGCGAGAGGTATTGGGATGCCTGGGGGGGGGGGGGGGGGGGGGGGGGGGAAGAAGTTGGGTGAGGAGAGGGTGGTGGGATGCAGGGGTGGGAACAGACAGGAAAAGTGGCCGGGGACACAAGTCACTTGGAGGAGGGTGGGTGGTGGAAGGGAGGCAAGAAAAAAAAAAAATGGCAGAAGGTGGGGGGGGAGGGGGGGGGGGGGGAGTGAGGGTGAGGGACGTACACAGGTCATCACTGATATATATATATATATATATAGTGAACTCCTGAGGCAAACAAACAAACAGGGGTGACCTGTGAGTGGTGAAACTGACAGACAGATGGACGCACGCATGCTATATCTGGATCTCGATCAGTGAGGCCAGGAGGCGGGAGACGTTGACGCCAGACAGGATGCCCAGCACCAGGAACAGAGCCATCATCATGCCTGCCGTGCCCGCGTTCTGCGCGTCCACTTTCCTGGGGACGGGAAGGAAAACTGGTGTTTAGCCACTTACATTATATAGAATATAATATGTCTTTATTACCAAGTGTACCTATGTCTTTATTACCAAGTGTACCGGGGTCACAAGGAATATTGGGGGGATAGTACATAACTAGGTACGATCATAAATCGAAAATCATACACAGATACAGTAGAAATTAGGATATATACAAGTGCATATCAATATAAAAACTTGTGCATACTCACACATGCACGCACTGCACACACACACACATGCATGCACACACACACTCTCTCACACACACACATTTGAACAGAAGCTGCATATTACATGTGGATGGGGCTGATGACTAGATCTTCAGATAGATGGTTGTTGATTGCACAATTCTATTTATCATACTGGATTTGTTCGAGAGACAGGGCATTGATTGCTTTGGGGAAAAAAGCTATTGGTGAAGTGATTGGTTTTCATCCTTATACTTCTGTACAGTCGACCAGAGGGAAGCATCTCGTAAATCCCAAAAGCTGGATGTGATTTGTCCTGGCCGATTGATTTTGCTTTTTCGAGTAGCCACTTATAATATGTCTTCTAGAGAAGGTAGATCAGCCCCGGTAATCTTGGTGGCAGTTTTTACAATTCTGTTAAGGGTTGATAGTCGTGTCTGACAATGACCATCAGAACTGCAGAGGAGGCAACTGCTGTTCCGACTATTTGGGCTAGAATCTGATTATAGTGGAAGGTGTCTTGCCCAAGTTATATCACCACTCTCTTGGCCAAGAGGGTTTTAGGACGGTCAGCGTTGGGATTCTTCTTCAGCGTTCGATATTGCTGGGATGTGTCAGAATTGAAGCTTTGTCACCCTGACGAAAGCGTTGGGATAGTTCCCAAAAGCACAGGAAACCAATGATGACCACCCAAATGGCAGCTATCAGTCGGCTCTACCCAGGTAGGCAGTCTGTTGTGCAATGGACCACGTGTTTGTAAAGTGCTTAGAGCTTGGTGTCCGACCGAGGATAGGGGCTATATAATTATCCATATCATCACTATCATTAATATTGTGCTTTCCCCTAACAATCAGAATGGGATTGGGGTGTGTGTGTGGAGGGGGGGGGGGGGGGAAGATAAATATTTATATAGCAAAAAAACACTTGTGCAGAGACAAATCAAAATGCTTACACACCAGTCAATCACATTCAAGGATAATTCAAATTCAAAGGAAAGACAACTAAAAATACATGCAAACAGAAAACACGAGAAACTGTAGACTGGGAAGACAGGGAAGGGACAATGGGGGAGCCGCTATTTTGGAAAGATGGGTGTAACAGCAGAGTGTTTAAAGTGTTGGAATTTCAATCTGAGGGTCCCGGGTTTGAATCTCGGTAACAGTGCCTGGTGGGTAAAGGGTGGAGATTTTTCTGATCTCCCAGGTCAACATATGTGCAAACCTGTTTGTGCATGAACCCCCCTTTGTGTGTATACACAAGCAGAAGGTCAAATATGCATGTTATAGATCCTGTAGTCCATGTCAGTGTTCGGTGAGTTATGGAAATGGGAACATACCCAGCATGGACACCCTCGAAAACGGAGTATGGCTGCCTACATGGCAGGGTTGAAAAAACAACAACAACTGGTCATACACATAAAAGCCCACTTGTGTATTATATACGAGTAAATGTGGGAGTTGTAGCTCATGAAAGAAGAAGAAGGAAAGAGAGAGGATTAAACCCTATTCCCTAGTCTGGCCTTAGTTTGTATAAAACATGATCATGAAATAAATAGCTGTTGTAAAGTGCACAAACATTGGTCTCTGATGGAAGATAGGCACTGTTTATCAATAATAATAGTAATATTGATAATAGTCATAAAAATAACTAATGATAAAAGAACTTCTTCGTTCATGGGCTGCAACTCCCACGTTCACTCGTGCGTACACGAGTGGGCTTTTACGTGTATGACTGTTTTTACCTCACATGGTGACTATAAAATTAATCTTACATTAATATTGACAGTAGCATTGTTTTACTATGTTACATATTCATTTGTTTTATTTCTTCACTTACTTTTTATGAATAAGTTATCTGATACAAATGATAATAGAGTTCATCAGCTGTCATGTTAAAACTCAAATGCAGCGTTTGTGAACACAGTATAAGCTTTAAGCTTGTTGATATGCTCTTTTGTCTTTGTTTGCATTGTAATCATGTGTACTGTTTAACAAATTAAAGATGATTTAAACCAACAAAAAAGTCAGAAAGGACCAGCCACCATGGTGAAAAGGTTAGCGTCGTGGACTGACGGCTTGGAGGATGCGGGTTCAAATCCCAGCGGAGGTGGGTTTTTTGGCCCGTGGCCGGCTCCTACCCAGAGTTGAGTGTGCTGTGGGCTTAAATGGGGAGACTGGGACCACACAGTCGAGTGTACTTGACCAACACTGCAAGTGTCTGTATCTCTCGGGCCTGGTTAACGCCGGGATATCAATATGACAGGAAGCGTAGAGTATAGCATTGTCACGCAGTCCCAAACCAAAATGGACCTACATAGCAACATCGTCATCCTCCTCCTCCATCATCATCAATATAGACGAAACAGTCTCAAAGTCTGTGGCCTTTCATGCCCTGCTCTCATGGTGACCTCAGTTTCGATACCCCTCCACTTCTGTGCTTGGGGTGAGTTCTGTCAATGTCTTCAGTGTTGGCAGATTCATGGGGGGCTGTTGTTTGAGGGACGTGGTGGTGGTCTCCACTCTGGGAGGGGCGCTCACTCAGTCTGGCTCCGCGGCTAAGCCATTATTGTCGTTAGTAGGGGGCTTAGTATACTGGTGGTGTCCTAAGTACGTTAAATCAGAACAGGCACCACTGAACACCATCGAAGTGACTCAGCAGCAGTGCAGGGTATCCTCTGGTGTGTGGCCTTCTGGCGACATAACATCAGTGGTTCCCTGTGGACTGCCGACGCTGGAACTGTGACGACGAACCTGGGTGTGGCCATGTATGGGGGATTCTAAATGAGCGGCATGGGAGTCATGCCACTGAAATGGTGCAGATGATAGGGCAGCAAAAAAAAAAAAGAAAAAAAAAAAAAAAAAAAAAAAAAAAGCAAGCCAGAAAGGAGCAACTCACTTGGGGGCGTACATCATGCAGAGACTACTGAAGTAGCCACTGGTGTAGGCCATGAAGGCCCCGCCCACGATGTAGACGTAGTCGTTGTCAATGAGCACGGGCCAGGCGCGGGAGTCGGGGCGGAAGTTACACAGCAGGTACAGGGGGATGAACAGGCCACGCAGCAACACTGGGATCCACACAAACCGCGGGCCGGGCTGTGTGACACCACCCAACACACGCACACACACTTCAGTTCCTGGATCTTTGTATATATATATATATATATATATATATATATATATTCTCCTCCCCCATTCAAGCACATGGTAGGGTAAGCCATTTGTCTGCATTTCTGCAAGCGGTTGCTACAAATCACACCCTAGAATGACCACATAAAATTGGATTAGGTTTTGCTCCTTGTGAATAATTACAGCAGACATATCAAGCTATCCTGCTGGTGTGTATTCAAAAGCTTTAGTCTAAAAATAGGAAAATTCCAATTATGATCACAAATATATCCATCATGGAGTCACTTTCAAGCACTTCAGAACTTCACAGAAATTTCTGTCAAGGGACACTAAACGGAGTGATGGTCTGGAGGTAACGCATCCGCCTAGGAAGCGAGAGAATCTGAGCGCGCTGGTTCTAATCAGGGCTCAGCTGCTGATATTTTCTCCCCCTCCACTAGACCTTGAGTGGTGGTGTGGACGCTAGTCATTTGGATAAGAAGATAAACCGAGGTCCCCGTGTGCAGCATGCACTTAGTGCACATGAAAGAACCCACGGCAACAAAAGGGTTGTTCCTGGCAAAATTCTGTAGAAAAATCCATTTCAATAGGAAAAACAAATAAAACTGCACACAGGAAAAATACAAAAAAAATGGGAGGCTGTAGTGTAGCAATGTGCTCTCCCTGGGGAGAGCAGCCCGAAATTCACACAGAGAAATCTGTTGTGACAAAAAGAGAAGTACAATACAATACAATACAATACAATAATGAGGTTAAGTGGCTCTTGGGCCCCAGCTGTAACTGTTCTAGTATTTTCGTTCACCTGTCCAAATATTTTCTTTCCTGCAGAATCTACCCTGGGACAGCTCTCTAGTTTTCCATGTTTTATTTCTTTCTTTATTCATTTTTTTCCCATTGCACATAGTTCCTGCTTAGTTTATCGTTTCATCCAAACCGACCAGCACCTGGAAATACACAAAGGTCTAGTTGAGAAGGGAGTTCAAAGTTCACAGGAACTTGCAGGAAACAAACCTGGGACTCTTTCACTTTCTAACCAGGCACTATGTCCCACTGGGCCACTGCCCAACCTCAAGCCTCACCCACCCATTCTGAAAAAAAACAAACAAAAAACCCAAAAAAACACCATACGAAAGAATCCACAAACTCACCACACGGATGAATTCTGTGCTGAGGTTGCCCAGCATGGCAAACAGATTGAAGCTCAAGAAGCAGAAGATTGGAGTCCAGTAGATATCTGCACACAGAGAGGGAGGGAGGGGGTGTGGGGGTGGGTGGGTGAGGGGGATACAATGTACTTGGTCTATCCCTCAACATACCATTTCTAACAGTCAATCCACCGCCTCCAATTCAAACAGAAAAAAATGAAATAAAAGTCAATTTATCATTTGGGGATACAATGTACTCAGTCTGTCCCTCGGCATACCATTTGTAACACAAATCAAATAGAAAAATGAAATAAAAGCCAATTTATTATTTGATACATCAGGGATACAATGTACACAATCTATCCCTCAGCATACCATTTGTAACAGTCAATCCAACGCCTCCAATTCAACTAGAAAAAAATAAAGTAAAAATCAATTCATTATTAGGGGATTCAATTTACCCAATCTATCGCTCAGCACACCATTTGTAACACAATTCAAATAGAAAAAATAAAATAAAAATCAATTTATTATTCGGGGATACAGTGTACTCAGTCTGTCCCTCAGCATACCATTAGTATCAGTCAATCCACTGCCTCCAATTCAAACAGAAAAAATGAAATAAAAATCGACGGGCGCAATAGCCAAATGGTTAAAGCGTTGGACTTTCAATCTGAGGGTCCCGGGTTTGAATCTCGGTGACGGCACCTGGTGGGTAAAGGGTGGAGATTTTTCCGATCTCCCAGGTCAACATATGTGCAGACCTGCTAGTGTCTGAACCCCCTTTGTGTGTATATGCAAGCAAAAGATCAAATACGCACGTTAACGATCCTGTAATCCATGTCAGCGTTCGGTGGGTTATGGAAACAAGTACATACCCAGCATGCACACCCCCGAAAGCGGAGTATGGCTGCCTACATGGCGGGGTAAAAACGGTAATACACATAAAAGCCCACTCGTGTATATACAAGTGAACGTGGGAGTTGCAGCCCACGAACAAAGAAGAAGAAGAAGAAGAAATAAAAATCAATTCATTATTCCACACTCAAGTCCTCATCCCATCACTTATTTTCTCAAGCACATTCAGCTTTTCCCCTGTTTATACTGTTATGCTTCTTTTAATTTCTCTCTCTCTCTAATCATGCACACATTTCTCTGTTAAGCTAATTAATATATTTTTTTCCTTCAGAAAAAAAAAAGTGTCTTTTCCATCTGCTAGTCTCCCTTATCTGTCTTGCCATTTTTTTCTGTTTACTGGTCCATTTAGTCAACAAACGTCTGTCCTCCAATCATCTGTTTGTTCTTCTATGTACGTATGTCTGTATTTATCCAGGGTATTGTTATTGCTTTTCTTCTTCTTTTTCTTGTTTTCTCTCCCTGTGCATGTATGAGGGTGGTTTTTTTGTTTTTTTTTGGCTTTTTTTTTCCATTTCCTTTCTTCTTTTTCTTCTGGTTATCTCCTTCAAAAAAAAAAAAGCAAACAAAAAAAAAAAAAAAAACAAACAAAAAAAAACAACAAACAAACTCACACAATGAATAAATCAAATGAAAATTAAAAAAAAAAAGTTTTTTCAGTGAGAATTATAAAAAACCAACAACAAAAAAACCCACCGCTTCCCATCCTACCTGGAGACACACACACACACACACTCTCTTTTTTCACATACTCACTTTAACTCTCCCCCCACCCCTCTTTTTCTCTCACTCACATACACACACACACACACACACACAATCATCTTGAACCTCAGCTTATCTGACCCGCACACAAGAGGCGGGGGGCTCACCTGGGAAGGGCAAGTGCAGTCGTTTGATGTCGCTCTGGATCTGAGGGAAGAGGGCCAGGGACACAAAGAACACGAACCATACGCTCAGTGCCAGCACCCAGATCTGTAGCAATACACAGGACATTCAATCAACAGACATTCAAACCAGTATTCCTACACATACACACCCACACACCTATACACGTACACACACACACGTGTGCGCACATACTCACACAATGGATTTTGTAAGGCTGGACTGTGTGCTGCAGCAGTCGACAGTGCAAGCAACGAACCAGCAGCGACCTCCACCTTGCGTTCATGTTCATCAAGTGAAAGCGAGGCTAAAGTCAGTGACAAGATGGTGGAGGAAGCCGTGCTGGTTCTCTTCAACTCGGACACTGAAGACGAAGATTTCAGTGAATTCAGCGAGCAGGATGACATGGAATAAATGTGACTATCCCTAAATTATGGATCTTATTTTTGTTGTAATTTTCTTTTTTTATGTGGCACTAGTAGTATTTTCGCTTGCTTTTCTTTGTGTTGTTTCCGCTTGTGTTTATTTCATAACCTACAGTATTGACAGCTTTTCCGTAGTATGCGTATGTGTTCCGGTACCGGTAATAAGTGCGGCTTATAAGCCAGCGTTGCTTATGTGTGTATGAAGTTCAGTTTAAAAAAAAAATTAGTGGGTGCGGCTTATATACCAGTGCACTCAATAGACTGAACTTACTGAAAATCACAACGAAAATAAGATCTTGGTGGAGAGAGAGGAAAAATCAGAGAAAAGTGCCTTTCGCAAAGGACACAACACAATGCTGAATGGAGGTTTCAAACCCTGACCACTAGTGAACACTGGACCAGAAGTACAATGCCTGATTAATTCTGTCACAACACAATGCTGAATGGAGGTTTCAAACCCTGACCACTAGTGAACACTGGACCAGAAGTACAATGTCTGATTAATTCTGTCATAACACAATGCTGACTCCAGGTTTCGAACCATGACCACTAGTGAACACACTGGACCAGAAGTACAATGCCTGATTAATTCTGTCATAACACAATGCTGACTCCAGGTTTCGAACCATGACCACTAGTGAACACACTGGATCAGAAGTACAATGCCTGATTAATTCTGTCATAACACAATGCTGACTCCAGGTTTCGAACCCTGACCACTAGAGAACACACTGGACCAGAAGTACAATGTCTGATTAATTCTGTCATAACACAATGCTGACTCCAGGTTTCGAACCCTGATCACTAGTGAACACACTGGACCAGAAGTACAATGTCTGATTAATTCTGTCATAACACAATGCTGACTCCAGGTTTCGAACCCTGACCACTACAGTGAACACACTGGATCAGAAGTTCAATGCCTGACCCAATCTTGTCACAGTGCCTTCGTTGCACCAGAACCAGGCGAACCCACAGCCCCTTTACCTGCTTGAAGACCTTCCAGTAGACAGAGATGCGGCCGCAGCACGTCTGTTGCTGCCCTTTGTGTGCTCTCCTGTGCTTCAGTTTGGTCAGCAGCTTGAAGTGCTGGTAAAATCTCTGCAATCAGAGAGAATAGAATAGATATATGTCTTTATTACCAAGTGTACCAGGGTCACAAGGAATATTGGGGGGGGATAGTACATAACAAGGTATGAACATAAATCGAAAATCATACACAAACACAGATACAGTAGAAATAAGATACATACAAGTGCATATCAATATAAAAACATGTGCATACTCACACATGCATGCACTGCACACACTCACACACACACAAGCGCACGCGTGCGCGCACGCACACACACAAACACTCTCTCTCTCTCACACACGCACACACACACATTTGAACAGAAGCCGCATATTACATGTGGATGGGGATGATGACTAGATCTTCAGGTAGATGGTTGTTGATTGCACAATTCTATTTATCTAGAAGTGGGAGACGAAGTGGTTCATGTCTCTTTTACTGTTTTTGCCTAGAGAACAGTACGTAGTCATTTATATACAAGTATGAATAAACGAGTATGCATGAATGAACTTGGTTTATATAGGATGCCTGGAGAACAGTATGAAGTCATTTATATACAAGTATGAATAAACAAGTATGCATGAATGAACCTGGTTTATATAGGATGCCTGGAGAACAGTATGTAGTCATTTATATACGAGTATAATTAAACAAGTATGAATGAATGAACTGGTTTATATTTATAGAATGCCTGGAGAACAGTATGTAGTCATTTATGTATGAGTATAAATAAACGAGTATGAATGAATGAACTTGTTTTATATAGGAAGCGTACAAAATTCCACACTTAGGTTTTGTTTTCACAGCTCAGACCCACACACAAACATATAGACAAAAACTACAAGAAACAATGAAATACCTGCACAACAGACTACACACACCCACACACACTGCGATCATATTCTTTTCCTTTCTGCAAAGGGTCATGTTTTTTTTACCTGTCTGACATTCACCTTAATAGCTGAACATGTTTATGCAATCTTTAAATTAAAAAATTTTTTTTTAGGCATACCATTATGTAAGGATTTAATTTTCTATTCTTATGCAAAGTATACTAAATCCACTTATTAACACACACACACTCACTGACATATCCACATTTCCTCAAGAGTAAACGAAGTTAACTATCCACGTTTCCACGGAACGAAATCTTCATTTCTTCTTTCTTATAGCTACCCCTTATTCCTGGCTGCCTCAATGTTTGAACCGTTCCCTCTCAAATCATCACCTGAAAACTGAACCATGTTGATCAGACCTGCTGACGACGTGGTTTATGTAAACTGTAGATAATTTTTTAAAACTGCTGGCTGCTTTTCCTTTTTTTTTTTCCCTCCGTCTCTTCTCTTTTTCTATCTTTTGAATTAGAAAAAAGCTGTCTGTTTGTTGATGTCATGTTGCATATATATATATATATATAATTTTTTGTTTGTTAACCTACTTCGGGAGGTTATCGGCCGTAGCTACTTTCGTTTTCTCCACATAAGCGGGTAGTAGTTTGCACAGGACAGGAATCAGGCCCCTGCCGGAGTCTGCACTAGTGGGTCATGGTTAAGTATGTGTAATTAAAAATTAATTATAACAAATAAATGAACAAATAAACTAGCTGTTATGGTAAAGTGGTTAGCGTCGCAGACTGACAACTGGGAAGACGCGGGTCTGATCCCCACTGGAGGCAGGGTTTGGCCAGCTCCTAACCAGAGCCAAGTGTGCCTTGGGATCTTCTTCTTCGTCGTCGTCCATGGGCTGCAACTCCACGTTCACTCGTACGCATGCGAGTGCGCTTATACATGTTATGACCTGTTTATACCCCACCATACAGGCAGCCATACTCTGTTTTCAGGGGTGTGCGTGCTGGGCACGTTCTTGCTTCCTTGACCCACTGAACGCTGACATGGGTTACAGGATCTCTAACATGCGTATTTGATCTTCTGCTTGCCGTATACACATGAAGGGGGTTCAGGCACAAGCAGGTCTGCACATAAGTTGACCTGGGAGATCGGAAAAATCTCCACCCTTTACTACCCACCAAATTCTGTTACCGAGATTCGAACCCAGGTCCTTCAGATGGAAAGTCCAACGCTTTAACCACACGGCCACTGCGCCCGTCTGCCATGGGCAGTCGAGGATCATACACTCCACAGATGCACCTTTGGGTGTGCTACTCAAATTTCCTGACCAAACACTGCAGGTGTCTGTTTCTCTCAGGCTGGTTAAAGCCAGGATATATATCACGAGAGCACGGCCTTGTTGAGTAGTCCCAAACTTAAATCTACCCCTACAACAGCATCTTCATCATCACCCCAATTATCACTGAAATAAAGAAAACAGAATGTCCCAAATGCTGGGGTACCCACCCTCTGCCCCACCTACCCCCCCAAAACATGAAAAGAAACAAGTTGAACAGGGTGCTCACAGTGATGGGCAGGCAGAAGAAAGCATCAAACGCAATGAGTAGGATCACAATGGCTGTCACAAAGTAATAGATGGCTGACGTTCGGATGTCTGGGGCCACTGGAAATGAAACAAAAGGTCTTGTTAGCCACGGCAAACTCAGAATCAGAATAAGTGTATTATCTCAGTAGTGAAACTGAGTGTGGCAAAGTCTGTGATACATACAGATTACAAGCAAAATGGTAAATTTTGGCATACAGCATATATATAACAAAATAATACTCAGTCATAGCAAAGCAAGTCTGATATAAAAAATATCAACTTTCCGCTATTTAAAACACACACATGCGTGTTACATGAGCACACGTGCACACCCGCCCGTATGCAAGCATCCATGCACACATATTCACACACAATATTCCTTGTGACCTTGGTACACTTGGTAATAAAGACATATTCTATTCTATTCTATATTATCATTGTATATATACATCCACAACACTTGGTAATAAAGACATATTCTATTCTATTCTATATTATTATTGTATATATACATCCACAACGTATCAAATAAATATAGTGCTCAAATCAATACAAATTAATACTAATCTGTAATGCACACAACCAAATTTTTAGCAAATAAGGCATATGAGCATCAAGTAAAGGCACAGAAACATCAACTTAACTCATAAAAACAAAAGTTTAATTCTGTGGCTTATCAGTTTTTCCACTGTCAGCGTTATAATTATCATGATTAAAAAACACCTTAATAGCATTCAACTACAGAGCACTATGTGCTTCACAATTATGACATGAAGAAGATTGAAAATAGAACAATGCTAAAATATCTAAAACAAAGTCACATAGACACAATCAATCCCACCCAAAAATACCCAGTCACATACACACAGTTTGAACATGCACATATGTACATGTGTGTGCATGCATGTGTCTCTGTCTGTGTGTGAGGTGCTGAAAGTCAATCAACAGGACACAAGTACCTGCTTGTGTGTGTGTGTGTGTGCTTGCCTGTGCAAATACGTGTTCTTGTGTGCTTTCTATTTGATTGATGTGTTATTGTAAAGCACTTTGAGAGGTTGGAAATGGGCAGAAAAAAAAAAAATTAACAGAAACAACCACAAAACTTACAGGCTATGGCCAGAATGTTGACACAGGCAACAAAAGTTCCAGAGAAATTCTGAAAAATAGAAAAAATGAAAGGAAAAAAATCAACATTGTCATCCACAAAGCTTGGTCAGCTTCTGACACACCAAAAGAGTGTTCAACAGTTTTGCTAGATATCTGGCACACCATAACTTTGAGACCCTGAAATTTCTGACATAAAGATCACAATAATGAAAAGTGTTTCTCAACCATGCATTAGTACTGTCTGGATATGATAACAGAACGAACAGCGATGGCTTTCTTCTCACATATTTTATTGATAGCCAAATTCTTTGCATACAAATGTAGGTAGAATCAATTAAGTAGATGCCAACATTACTAATGTTCATAAAAGAACTTTAAAAAAAGGCCTGCAAAGTTGCCAGGTATGCCTTCTTTTTCAGTTTATGTTTTTAGAATAACTAAGGAATAAAATGGACTTAT
The DNA here is from genome assembly GCF_041734735.1 of Babylonia areolata. Lineage (NCBI taxonomy): Eukaryota > Metazoa > Mollusca > Gastropoda > Neogastropoda > Buccinidae > Babylonia > Babylonia areolata. Next base: position 23,578,901 of record NC_134877.1, on the reverse strand, counting down.
GCAGAAATGGGTACCTTACACACGTGTGGTGGAAGACTAAGCTTTTATGACGTCACACAGAATCAATATGTTCACAAATATTTATTGCTCTGCCTGTAAGAATCTGATTATACTGAACTGTCAATATTCAGAGAAATACCATGTGTTTACTTCCTAATGTACACAGTATATTTGTATTGTCTGAATGAAAAAAAAAAAAAAAAAAAAGTCACTACAATGACACTGAAAAAGAAGAAGAAGAAGAAAAAACAACAACCACCACACACACAACAAAACAACAACAAAAAGACCTGCTCATCATAAAGCCTGGGGCCATCCTTCCCACAGGCATACAGAAGACCCAACCAGTTTGTTATTTCAACAATGAGCATGCGATAAAAATTCTATCGCTTACAGCCCTTCAAACATGACTTGCAGAGATTCTGATACAACAAGCCATTTATAGTGTATACACGAAATCAAGTAATAAAACACAGCAGCTTGATTTATCTGGGGAAAAAAAAAATCAAAGTTATACAATAAAATATATGCAAAGAAACACAGTTTCCGAATAAGAAACACCACAACAGACTTGTAGGAAACACAACAACACGACTGTTTTAAAGAAAATTTTCTGTTTTGGCTGAAGCAGACAATTAAGTATTTTGAATCAAACTGAACTGAACGAAACATTTATCATGTATGTGAGTGAACTCACATTGCCAAAGATGACAGCATTGGTGTACTTCATGGGCAGGATGGCAGCCACCCCATAAATGCTGTTCTGATAGATGCCACATGCACCTGCAGCATACGCACATCTGTCATATTTCCAGTTCTGAAGCAGTCAATGTTAAGTAAATATCACCTGTAACGTTATGACTGCAATGGCAGTACATGCTACTTAAACACCTCCAACATCATGGTTGCTAACATAGTCCGTACTATGTAAACGTCACCTATAACATAAAATCTGTCATATTTCCAGTTCTGAAGCAGTCAATGCTAACTATATATCACCTGTAACCTTATGACTGCAATGGCAGTACATGCTACTTAAACACCTCTAACATCATGGTTGCTAACACAGTCCATACTATGTAAACGCCACATGTAACATAAAATCTGTCATATTTCCAGTTCTGAAGCAGTCAATGTTAAGTAAATATCACCTGTAACATTATGATTGCAATGGCAGTACATGCTACTTAAATATCTCCTCCATCATGGTTGCTAACATAGCACGTACTATGTAAACGTCACCTGTAACATAATGGTTGCTGTGGCTGCACATGCTATGTGAATATCATCTGTAACATCACAACTGCTACGTCAGTAAATGCAGTCTAAACGCCACTGTCGTCATAACAATGTAATTGTTATTCATTCCCTTCACCCATTGACTCCCTGAACTGTGAGTATTTTTCGTCCCAAGAAACCCCACAAAAAAGCTCAAAAGTGTGTATAAGCTTTACTGAAGGAAACTGAATAGTGAAAATAATATTCATCCAGTTCAGGTTAAGACAGTTCACAATCATTTGTATTTGTATTTACATATCTTTTTATCACAACAGATTTCTCTGTGTGAAATTCGGGCTGCTCTCCCAAGGGAGAGCGTGTAGCTACACTACAGCGCCACCCTTTTTTTTTCCTGCGTGCAGTTTTATATTGAAATGGATTTTTCTACAGAATTTTGCCAGGAACAACCCTTTTGTTGCCATGGGTTCTTTTACATGTGCTAAGTGCATGCTGCACATGGGACCTCGGTTTATCGCCTCATCTGAATGACTAGCGTCCAGACCACCAATCAAGGTCTAGTGGAGGGGGAGAAAATATCGGTGGCTGAACCATGGTTTGAACCTGTGCGCTCAGATTTTCTCGCTTCCTAGGCGGATGCGCTACCTCTAGGCCATCACTCATGGGAAGATAACCAACATTTTTAGTAGAAAAAAAAAAGTACATAAAATCTTTTGAATTTTTCTTTTTCTTTTTTTTTCTTGAAACGAATCAAGTCTCTCTATTCTATCAGTGGAAATAGTACTGAAATACTCATAAATGTATCAGACATAACAATCAAGTGCAATCATTTGCTGCGGCTTTTGTCACCGACAAGCAGCAAATCAAACAAAATTCTATCCACCTCTTCAGCACCGCATGCCCATGTCGCCCTGCTCAACAACTGTCCTCTTTACAAAACGTACAACAAAACGCTTCAAAATCAAGCTAAAACGTACACAGAGAAACTGCTTTTAAACACCCTGCAATGCAGCTGCCATTTGCAAACAAAGTTTTGACAATTTTTTTCTTCTTTTTTTTTTGTGGCCTCAGTTGCATACAGGTCATTGAGCACCAGAACGTAGTGGTTTTTTCTTCTTCTTTTTTTTTTTGTGCTTTCACACACCACCTTTCATTGGCCAAAAAAACCAAAAACCTTTTTTTCCTTCTGTTTTCTTTCACTTTTTTTTTCTCTTCTATATAACATGTCAGTTTTTGATTAATATATGTAAGTACATCTAAATGTATTCAAAGTAGTATTCTTCCGAATACACTAAGTTCTTTGTCTGAATATTCAGTTTTCATGGACAATTTCAGTGAATATTTTAACATTATGCATGTGTTTTCAGTTGTCTGTGATTTAGTTTGCTCTGATGTGAGTGTGTGGATTCTGTATGTGAGATAATCATCGAAATCATCTTAGTATAATACATATACGTCGAAAAACATGCAATTAGATCAACATTAATTACTGGAGGAAGGAAAAAAAAAAAAAAGGAGAAGAAGAAGAAACAAAAAGGAAAGTTGACGCCCGGACAGGAGGCAGGTTCCGCCCTCCCCTGAAACGACTCACAGTGATTGTTCTTCTGCCGGACGCATTGATCAAGGAAAGTTTTGACAATCACAAGACGATGCCTGACAACTGGTTATGTGATGGCCCCATGCACTGTGGCTGAAACCTCTGCTGGGATCGAAAGAGTCAGGGAGATACAACTTATAAGCAAGCAACAACACAAAGCTGACTGCACTCACTGTTGAGGATGACGGCCAATCCTAACGTGACCCAGAAAAACAATGCTGGCCCTGCCAATCAGAAACAAAGTTGTTGATTTCATTTTTAAACATACACACACACACACACACAAAACAAACAAACAACAACAAAAAAACAACTAAAAAACCCAACAAAAACACCAACATTGTTAATTTCTTGACTTTCAAAAAAACAACAAAAAAGACACACATCATTTCCAGATTTTTAAAAAGCCAGAGATCAGCAATGATGGATGTGATTTTTGAATTGTCAGGTTTAGAATACCACATCAACACACACACACACGCACATACACACATGGATAAACAGAGAGAGAGGGGGATAGCGAGGAAGAGAAAACTCATAGCTCAAAACTCTTTTATTCCAGAAAAAGAATAAAACAATAAAACAATGAACACACACACACACACAGAGGTAATAATTCTACCCTGTACTATTTTTGCAACCTTCTCAAATCAAGTTGTGATGCTTTCATTTTTGTTTATTTCTTGTTTATAACTTTTCTTGATCTTTGTATGTATGTGTTGCACTTTTAATTAAAAAAAAAGAAAGAAAGAAAAAAAGAAAGAGAGCCTTTATGCATTATTTTCTAAGCCACTCGAACAGAACTAGTTTCTGCTAAAGCACTCCTACAAATGCTCACGCACAGACACTCAGTTATTCCATATACATTTTAATCAGTGCCACATCTGTTACAATAAGATCAATAAAAAGCCTTTCTACGCCTGAATCCTCTACACCTTTAAAAAAAACAACAACATTTTATTAAAGTTTTTTTATTGTTGTTGTTTTTTCTGAGAGCTTGTGGCATGTGCTCTGTGTGTGTGTGTGTGTGTGTGTGTGTGTGTGCATGTGCGTGTGCGTGTGAATGTGTGCGTGTCTGTTTTCTAGCCTTGGTCTCTCAGAGGTCACATGGTATGTAATCCCCCATGACAAAATGCCTCTAGATTCACTCTTGATAGTTCTATACTGAAGCAAATGTCAATTAATCACAAAATTTGATATTTGAGTACATGGTGATTCAGCTGCCACTACTTCTCTATTCATCAGTAACGTAAAATTGTGCCAGACTATAAACGCTACAAGTTCCACAATCAAAACACATATAAAAGGTCTTCACATGCTTTCAATCCAAACCGTCTTCAAGGACATCCCATACTACTACATGACAAGTTTGTGGTAGTTCTTCTACCTTTGTCAACCGGAGTAACTGTTTGATGCAAAAGCAGTCTGCATTTTGGAAAAAAAACAATCAAAATACTTCAATATAAAAAAACAAAACAAAACCACCACCACTTAATCTTAGTGCATTGGGTTACGCTGCTGGTCAGGCATCTGCTTGGCAGATGTGGTGTAGAGTATATGGATTTGTCCAAACGCAGTGACGCCTCCTTGAGCTACTGAAACTTAAATCTAAAAACAAAGGAAATTCACAAATATGAAAATGACAGGAATTGTAGATACAGGTCTAGAAATAAGACTGAATATTAAACTCTTAAGGAAAAAAAATGAAAAGAAAAATGAAAAGAAAAAAAGTCATGCCCTATCTGAAAATGAAAGGAAATTTACAAGAAATATGTGAACAAGCGGTGGGAGGACAACATCAAAGAGTGGACGGGCCTGCCATTTGCCACAACTCAAAGGGCTGCTGAGGACCGAGGCAGGTGGCGCGAGCTAACCAGGCAGTCATCCATGGTGCCCCAACGACCCACCCACGGGTCAAGGGATAGATGATGATGATGATGTGAACAAATGAAAGAATAAAAACAAAAACCAACAAAAACCAAAAACAAAACAATAACAAAAAAACAACATCATTACTTGTAACACCTGACTCCGTTCCTTTTTATTTTTTCTTTATGCATGTAAAATCTGGAAATGAAAGGAAATTAACAATAAATATGCAAATAAATAAAACAGAACCCCCCCCCCACCCCTTCCCCCAACCCCCTCCCCAACAACAACTAATTTATTTGTGATATCTCATTCAGTTTGCTGTGGCAGAATACAAAACAACAGGCACATGATCTGCAGCTGACACTGAGTCACCGTGATGTCGTTACTCCAACCCTCACCAATTTTTGTCACAAAAAAAACAACAACAACAACAACAACAAAAAAAAAAAACCCAACCAACCCACTACACCCTACTGCGAATCACGAGTTTTTACAATATTGATGTTACTGCATTCATTTAAATACTGAGCCTGCCATTTAACAATTGATAATTATTTTATAGAAAAATTTCTTGTTCTGATATTGTGTTTCTTCATATCCATGTTATTTTACAGTGTGTGTGTGTGTGTGTGTGTGTGTGTGTGTGTGTGTGTGTGTGTGTGTGTGTGTGTGTGTGTGCAGGGTAAGGAGACTTGGGTGTGTAGTGTGGGAAATGTGCCCGCTGTGTTGTGTTACTTGCTTGTGTGTATTTTGCTTTATCATTATACATTGATTTTTTTTTTTTTTAATCTTTTGTCCAACATTTGTCATGTTGCGAGTTTGTTGGACCTGGGTGCGGGCTGAGATATTGAGAAGGGTGAGTGACGAGCCTGTTGATGCACAATTTAATTTCCATATGGATGAATAAAGATCTATTGTACTGTACTGTACTGTACTGTTCTGTATTGTATTGTATTGTATTGTATTGTATTGTATTGTATTGTATTGTACTGTACTGTACTGTCCTGTCCTGTCCCAATTCACATTGTTCGTCATGGTTGTCGTTTCTCAGGAACTGTGAATGATGATGATGATGCCATGTGCCATCATTATCAGTGGACATCATTGGTGGACGTCCACAAAAAGCATGTCTAGTCTGCTTGCACTGACAAAACTCTCTTGTCAAACTTACGTGCTCTCTGGCACCAATAGCTAGGTTTGTGTTGAAGGTTTAAGCGTGAAGGCTCTTTCCAAATTAGAGTTATCAGTGTTAAGGAAATCAACAAGAATATCGTAAATATGTAAACAAATGAAAGAAAAGAAAAGAAAACTATTTACATATGACATCTGATTCTGATTCTTGTGAGGTTACAAAATAACTGGCAAGTGACCTGTGACTGACTCAGTCTGTGTGCTCATGTGAAGACATCCCTCTCTGTTTCTTGAGCAAAACACACCCTACTGTCCAAATTTACATTGTACATATATATGAGTGATTTTAATCTCATCTTGATCCAATGGACATATATATGATTGATTTTAATCTCATCCTGACCCGGTGGACATATATATATAATTGATTTTAATATCATCTTGACCCGGTGGACATATATATGATTGATTTTAATCTCAACTTGACCCGGTGGACATATGTATGATTGATTTTAATCTCATCTTGACTCGGTGAACATATATGATTGATTTTAATCTCACCCTGACCATCCACCTGCTGTGAGTGTCATAATTATATATATATTATGTATATATGTTTATTATCAGCCATGTAGCTGGGGTTTTTTTTGTGTGTTTTTTTTAGGTGATCTGCTGGCTTCATTTTATCATTGTGTTTGTTTTTAAATGTCCTAATATTGCCTCACGTAAAAATTTATTATTAAAAAAAAAGAAGAAGAAAAGTGCTCACACTCGCTGGTGTCGATCATGGCCAAGATGACAGTGACGATGAAGACGAAAACCATGATGATGATGCTGGTGACGATCCGAGTACTTGGCTTCCCTCTACAATGCACACACACACACATACGCACACACACGCGCGCGCAAACACACACAAATGATTTAGTCCTGGTCACTTTTGATAAGCATCAGTGCAATGCGCACGAGTTTGTATCAGTATGTGTGCGTGCCTGCGTGCGTGCATGTGTGTGTCTATGAGTCATTCACTTTCTGTGAAAAGGTATCAGTGTGTTTGCTGAATGAACAGCTGTGAATGAGTTTGTATCAGTGTGTGTGTGTGTCTTTGACTAGTCTTTGAGTTGTTCATTTTCTGTGAAGAGTATCAGTTTAATAACTGAACTAACCAACGTCAATGAGTATCAGTATGTGCATGTCTAATAGCAAGCCCGCACTGGGGTATGCAAGCATAACTGTGTGGTATATGTGCATGTGTATGCATTTACGTGTATAGTACATGTGCATGCATTCAGCATACATGCATGTTTTTCGCATGAGAGAGGATAGAACATCTTTGTATGTATGGACACAGATGGATGGATGGATGAATGGATTATGTACACATACACAAACACACATACATACACATGCGTGTATGTGTGGAAGCACATGCATACACACACAAACAGCAAAGTGAAGTCCACTTTGCTGCCAATGAAATCATTGTAATGACAACAAGACAGAACACAACCAACCACTTTACTGATCTTTATCATCCCCATAACAAACCTATAATAAACATAATTTCATAAATCTATTGTCGTAATGACACCAGCCAGCGTGCCCCACTGTGGCTAAGTCAACTCTGGGACAGCAACGCAAGGTCTTTTTATAAAAATCAATGTTCTGTATAATCTTTGCATGCCACTATAGTATCAGTAACTTTCCTCCTATTAAATAATGAACGAAAATTGTCTTTACTTTCTATACTGTACTGTGCTCAACTGGGTTATACTTTGGCATTTGGAAAGCGAACAGGTTTCTCATTGTTTTGACATTTAAGCAGAAAGGAAGATCAGCCCAGAACAGTTTTGGTATGGAATGCCGGTGTAACTGCCTACTGCACTTTACCCCACAGTCATTCTGGGCTAGCCTCAAATAATTCCCAGGGTCATTTGCACGGCTAGTCAAGACCGCCTTTCTCCAGGTTTGATCAAGCTTTTGAAAAAAGGAACAGGGGAAAGGGGGATGAGAGTGGAGGGGGAGGGGTGGGGGAGGAGGGAGAGGGGGGTATCCTTAACTGACCCCCATCCTCCAGTCTTTCTGAACTTCACAGAAGCAGATGTGGCGGAGTCCTACTTTGACAGCCTGTAATGATTCTAACTGGGCTAAATTTACCCCTGGAGGTCATTCAAAGCTAGCCTAGAATGACACCCATATCCATGATCAGGGGGGGATAAAGCACTGCTCTTAAAATAGATGGATAGCTCATTGGTCAGGAAAGCTGAAGCCAACTGAACGCCATAATGAGACTCTTATCCGCTTGTCAGTCCGTTAAGAAGTCGTCTGCTAACTGGTGGTAGTTTCTGAACTGTAAATGTATTTTCGATGAAATTGTGTTATGCTTGCCCCCACAACATGCCAAATGTTGTGTCTTGATTGATATCTGCCAATGGTTTATTTACCAAAGTTATTACCGAAAAACAGTGCAGTGACACGTAGCACTAACTTGCTGTGGAGGCACACACAGGTATGTCAGTTTAACTAACGCTGAGAGCAAATTGAAAGCTTGCTGTAAAACCAGCTGAGCGCTCAGCTACATATATGAAGTCACCGCTTTGCGCTGTACTGACTTGAGTAGCAAAATGGCTGATTGAACACTTCCACTGGCTTCAGTTAGTGAAGGGGCTCAAAGAAGGCATGCGCTATTCACCTATTTTTAGGTCAATGGGTAAAACCCATCGGAGGGGTCAGGTTTGAACAGCTGAAGTTTACCACCATGAGTGATTCCAGGCTAGTCTACACTGATCTGACCATGTGATAATAATAATAATAATAATGATAATAATAACTGGACATTTATCAGCGCTTGTCTCATTGCACAAAGCGCTTTACAATCCACACACACACACGCATACGAAACACACTCAGTCCTCAACTCACAATCATGTACAATAAACACATATATGCACATACAAGCTAGTGCGTACAACAAAGAACATACATACGTACATTCGATGCACACACAGTACACCATTACGAACAATGGGCAAGAACAGATGGCTACACTGGCAATCATGATCATTCATTTTGCGCACACCGGGGGGAGAAGATGGATTATTATTTATATCACCAGCTGTTGTTTTCTTTCATTGTTTTTTTTTATCAATTCATGGTTGAAGGTGGTACGACAAATGAACTTTGTTATATTGAAAAAACAACAACAAGTGTTGGTGTTATCAGATTCCTTAAAAAAAACAACAACAAAAAACAAACAAACCACACAACAAAAACAGACTGAGATAAGGTAAAATACCTACACTGTTATATGGGAAAAGAAAAAGTATTTGGCAGTCTTGCTGTGTCTCAGCTATACAAAAGCCTTATTATGTATTAGATGTTTAAAAAAAAAAGTTTTGTTTGAGTAGGATAATTTTTTTTTCTCGTAAAATCCCACAGTATTCAGATTAATATCATATTACCACACATACAGAATTTTGCTGCTCTGGCAGATGTATGCATCATGTAACTTCCATACTGAGCAGAACAAATAATTTTCACTGAAATGATATAAATGACACCTATCAATCAGTGTGTCAATCTGTATGTGAAAAAGTGCTAAAAATGTCTGAAAAAGAAATAAAAGTTTGACAGTAAAACGACTGTTAAAATGTTTAGGGCTTCCTGTGTCCTTTTCTGTCAGGCACTGTCATTATTAATGGAGTGTGGTGAATGCGCTTGCTGTTACCTTGATTAAGCCAAACCTGGCACTTTCCAATGAGATTTATTTTGGTAAGGCTTACCAAACACACACACACACACACAACAAACAAAACAAGGCCTTCAAGACTCACTTGTGATAAATTAAGTCCTCTAGCATTAATTACAGAGTAATTTCCCTTTTTTGCTATCTGCACCAAAACGTTTGCAAAATAAATAAAAATTCCATGCTTAGCAAAAGAAGTTCCTGTTTGAACAAAAAATGATAATGACTCCTCTTGTTGTTGTGTCAGAATAAGAGGTCAAAGTGCCAAGTTTAGATAATACAAAAAATATAAATATAACAGTAAATGCAGTTTGCATATAATTAGGCGTCTTTTTTATATTTTTTTGTGCCCATCCCAGAGGTGCAATATTGTTTTAAGCAAGATGACTGGAAAAAACTGAATTTTTTCCTATTTTTATGCCAAATTTGGTGTCAGCTGACAAAGTATTTGCAGAGACACACAGACACACGGACACACACACACACACACACACAACCGAACACCGGGTTAAAACATCGACTCACTTTGTTTACACAAGTGAGTCAAAAATCAGGGCTATTACATTGACTCACTTTGTTTACACACATGAGCCTCCCAAATAAACCTCACATCTGGCAAGCAGACTGGATAAGGAAAACACATCTCAACCCTGCATGAGTCAAGTTGGTTTTTTTGGGGGGGGTGTTTTATTTTCAATCCACGGGAAAGACAGCAAGCAGTAATATAATAACTTCCCTCTTTTTTCCCCCCATTATTATCATTTTTTAATCCATGCCAAAATGAGAAAGGCAACAAAGAGTAGCATAATCTCCCTTGTGGTCTCTATAGATCTACCATTGAAAAATGAGTGATCCCATATGTCTGTGGGAATTGGCATTTACCTCCTATCATCCATGTTGCCACTCTCTGACCTATTAACATGCAGGTAGGTACACACTAGACAGAAGAATGACAGGCCAGGCAGTGAGTGACTGGCTGGGGTCTTGAAGGGTTCCTGATACTTTCCTGGCCAAAATCTCTTTGTTATTTTTACTTTTTTTATCTTATCTTATTTTAAAAAAAATTTTTTTTATTGTTATCTATTTTTATTTTTTATTTCATTTAATCTGTTTATTTATTAATTTTATTTATTTTTATTGTTATTATTTTTATTTAAAAAAAATTCTACTTATTTATTTATTTATTTATTTATTTACTTTATTTTAAAAAAATGTTTTCATTGTTATTTACTTTTATTTTTTATTTTATTTTTTAAATTTTTTAATTTTTATTTTATATATATATATACTGGTATATATATATATATATATTTTTTTTTTTTCCTTCTTTTTCCCCTTCTCAAGGCCTGACTAAGCGTGTTGGGTTACGCTGCTGGTCAGGCATCTGCTTGGCAGACGTGGTGCAGCGTATATGGATTTGATCGAACGCAGTGACGCCTCCTTGAGCTTCTGATACTGACACTGATCCTGGCCAGTCATCTGGGGCACTCCACACTGCATCACAACGATGTCAATAATGAACTGCAGGTTGATGCTCACACCTTCCAGGCAGGGAGACTGTGGTGTTGACAATAAAACGCTATGCATAAACGAACATACATGCGTCAGATACACCAAACAACGTCAACAAACACACCCGTACACCCTTTCATATCAATAATGTGTTGTGTCGCTGTCGCTGTCGTACGGACTTCTCTGACAGCAGTGGCTGTGAGTGACAGTCAATACCAAAACTGTGACAGTGACATCCCTGCCTTGCTTCGTGTAGTAGTAATGTCTGTCTGGGTGGTGGGGACAATCACAACAAGTATTAACACAGTGCCGAATCTTTGTGCAGACACAAATCAAATAGGCTGTGACAGTTTCCTGACTGGTCATCTGTGGCATTCCACCCTCTGATATTAATAACATAATCATGATACCGTGTCACTGTGGGACAGAGTTCTCTGGCAGCTGTGGTTCTGACTGACAGTCAATGGCGGGGGCAATAGCCAAGTGGTTAAAGCATTGGACTTTCAATCTGAGGGTCCCGGGTTCAAATCTTGGTAATGGCCCTTTCTGGGTAAAGGGGATAAGTAAATTAAAATTTTTTTTTTTTATATTATCAACTACTTCTCCCCAGAACAACTAAAAATCATCCTGCAATTTCTCCCCCTGCTATACAACAGCTGATTAAGTACAAACAAACATGAATAATACAACAGATGTCGGTAGAATCATGGTACTAATCCAAATTGTGATGGAGACTTTGCTTGTGCAGATTCATACTTCATCATTAACAAGTGAGCTTAAAAAGTCTGCTTGCTTTTTGTGCTTTTATTTTTTATTTTTTTTTTTTTAGTCGGTGTGCCCTCAGATATGGCGAGTCTTTTCTGCAAATTTTTTTTAGTGATAATTTAGAAAAAGAAAAAAAAAAAAAAAAAATCCTGTAACAGCTTTGTTGACCTTGTTCACAACGTTTGCTTTGAAACACTTCATGATGAGTCATGGCTGTAAGAGTGCAGGCACCCAACAAATGAGAGACTTTCCTCTGGGGAGCTGAGGGTGGAGGGTGTGCGTGCGTGCATGTGTGGAGGGTGGGGGGAGTGGCGGGGGGCTGACTTTTTACAGGTAACATAATTCCTTCAAAAACCAACCAGTGCCAAAAGCCAACATATAAATAAAGACCACCCCCCCTCCCCCCACACACACAAAAGAACTTAAAAAGGGAGGGTCCTTCTCTCTCTCTCTCACACGCACACTCACTCACTCTCTCATTCACACACACAAACACCTACAAACTCACAAACACAAATTCATTAACACACACACACACACACAGAGTGGGTATTCAAAGAGAAGTTGGGTACTCAAACACACACACACACACACACACAAACCAGAAACACTCAAAAACATTCGACGAATTGCTCCATTTTGCCACCTGCTCGAACACAAGGTAATGGAAACCAATCAAAAACACTGGAAGAAAAAAAAAATCCACCAGAAATGACTACTCACCCACACTGAAAGAAGAGGTTGACAAAGCTCATGATGAAGTTGGGATACTGGGCGGCCATTCCTATGTAGGACATGAAGTTGGTCCGGTACTCCTGCACCTCCTCCGTCGTTTGATTGCCCTGGTTCAGCTTGTAGTCTTCAAAATACTATGCAGACAAAGAAAAAGAAAAAAAATGGAATTCCTACTTCTTGTTAAATCGGAACTTCTGACTATGCAACAACACATTCACCATCAGATTTTTTTTTTTAAAGCTCCAAAGATAACAAGGGAGATAAGTTACTACTACTGCTACTACTACGACAACGAATGATAATAATAATAATAAATAGTAAAGAGTGGTAAGTCTCTCCATTCACAAGGTCCACAAATTCAAGTCAGTGCTGCTTACGCTACCGATTCAGCTAGCACACAGGTAAATAAAAGGTACATTGCAGCAACAACAAGAACAACTATTACTACCACCACCACCACCACCACCACTAGGTTGATGCTTTTCCAGCAGCTTAACCAGCATGCTCAGCATATCTATCATAGATATACAAAAAAAACAACAAACAAAAACAACATGTGGAGTGATGGTCTCGAAGTAACGTATTCGCCTAAAAAGCGAGAGAATCTGAGCGTGCTGGTTTGAATCACGGCTCAACCGCCAATATTTTCTCCCCCTCCACTAGACCTTGAGTGGTGGTCTGGACGCTAGTCATTCGGATAAGACGAAAAACCGAGGTCCTGTGTGCAGCATGCACCTAGCGCACGTAAAAGCACCCACAGCAATAAAAGGGTTGTTCCTGGCAAAATTCTGTAGAAAAATCCACTTCGATAGGAAAAAAACAAATAAAACTGCACGCAGGGTGGCGCTGTAGTGTAGCGACGCGCTCTCCCTGGGGAGAGCAGCCCGAATTTCTCACAGAGAAATCTGTTGTGATAAAAACAAATACAAATACAAATACTCCTCCACATCCTCCGGCAGGCAACCCCCAACCAACCAACGACCGACTCACCGACTTGGCGTTGATGAACATGTTCCAGGGCATGAGGATGCCGATGCCGTGGACGACCATGATGAAGTAGACCATGAAGAAGCGGTCCCGCGGCTCGTTGCGCTCCATCTCCTCCACCCGCTCCAGCGTGCGGAAGTTGAGCTCATCGGGGGGCCGGTCCGTGCCCTCCCACCCCGGGTCCAGCTTGACCGGCGACAGGAACTGCTGGCGCTCGTCATTGTCATCTGCACACGATTGGAATGCACACACAGTTAATACTTTATTTCACACAGTCCACCTCCCGAAAACACCCCTCCCCACCCCTGAGTATGGCTGCCTACATGGTAGGGGTAAAAAAATGGTAATACATGTAAAAAAAAACCCAACCCAACCCACTTGTGTACATGTACGTGTGTGAACGTGGGAGTTTTGCAGCCCACAAACGCAGAAGAAGAAGAAGATTCCACACAGTCAGTTTACACATAAGAGTATAGTATACTTTAGTCAGAACACAGAGTATGGAATACTTTAATCACTCAGTCAGAGTGCAGAATACTTCATTCACACCGTGAGAATACAGAATACTTCATTCACACCATCAGAATACAGAATGATTTAATCACACGGTCAGAATACAGATTACTTTATTCACACAGAGTCCAGAACACTCTACTGCCTCCAAAGAGAAATATAGTTTGTGGTGTCAAACACATAGACAATACATAAGAATCACAGTCATTGTATACATAAGAATACAATGTATCCTATAAAAGACACAGAATGCTGAAATGTATGGAAAAACAGGGATATATATATATATATATCACCACAAAAGCCTGCCCCAAGTGAAGCAAAACACCAGACAGTAGTTTAGAGAGTTTAGAAAAAAAAAGAAAAAAAAAAGAAAAGAATAATGAATTCTTCCCAGAGACAGACAAACAGACTGGGAGACAGAGAGACAGAACAAGGGGTATCAGGCACCGAGAGGCTGGTAACAGAAGCAGAGGCTGAAGAGAAAGAAAAAGAACCAAATAATATAAATCACTCGCTAACACACACACACACACACACACATGCACACGCACACTGACACAAGTGCATAAATATTCATGACAAATGAATTTGGAAAAGCATATGGACTGAGCCCTGGCAAGGGCATGGTCACCCTGATCCCAGCATCACTCCACCCTTCACAACATTCACACACACACACAATTTGCACACACACAAACATGCACATGCACGAACACACACACAAACACATACCACACACAGATGTACACAAACATACACAAACAGATGCATACTTCAAAACATTCTTTCACACACACACACACACACACGTGCATGCAAAGTGTGGTCTGATTTCATTCACAAACGCACGCACGCACGCATGCACAAATGGATTAACACACACACACACACACGTTTGATTTCACGATCATCGATCATCACAGTGGCCACGTTTGTCAGTTTCTCAATGACAGGGAGATCCAGAGATGGACAGACAAGAGGAGTGAAGTCTGAAAGAAACAGAGAGAGAGGGGAAAGCAAGGAAGGAAGGAAGACGGAGAGCGAAGTGATACAACAATCACTCACCAACAGACACACACACACACACACACACACACACAGACTCACACACAGACACAGACACAGACACACACACAGAGCTTTGATTTCACGATCGTTACAGCATCCAAGTTTGTTGTCAGTTCGTCATTGATTGTTTTCTCCACCAACAAAACCAACAACAATAACCAAAAAAAAAAAAAAATCTCTGTGGACAGCACAGCTCCTGCTGATTTTTCTGCTGCTGAATAATGCACACGGCGTCTGTGTGGGTGGCTTGGGAAAAAGGAGGGGGGAGAGGGGGAGAGAGGGGGAGGGAGAGAGAGACAGACATGCACTTCAACATTTGAAATATTTATTGTCAATGCCCAGGAAGGTCTTTTGTGTGTGCGTGCGTGCGTGCGTGCGTGCTTCTGTGTGTGTGTGGTGTGTGTGTGTGTGTGTGTGTGTGTGTGTGTGTGTGTGTGTGTGTGTGTGTGTGTGTGTGTGTGTGTGTGTGGTGTGTGTGTGTGTGGTGTGTGTGTGTGTGTGGTGTGTGTGTGTGTGTGTGTGTGTGTGTGTGTGTGTGTGTGTGTGTGTGTGAGAGAGAGAAGGGTCTGGGTAAAGAATGAGTATGTGTGTATGCGCACGCACGTGTGTGTGTATGTGCGCGTGCAAGTGTGGTTATTCTGCACCCTCCACTCTTTCATTCTGTAATATTCTCTCTCTCTCTCTCTCTCTCTCTCTCTCTCTCTCTCTCTCTCACACACACACAATTAGACTTTTATTATATTATCATACAAATTATCATAACTTTCGTCAGTGGACTCTCTCAGACTTCGATCTGATTCGCAGACCAGTTCTAAGTTAAATTTCAGACCATTATCTAATTCATCATGGACTAAATATTGGCCTAATGACATGTACATTTGTTTCAGTGATCTGACACTTAAGCATATAATTCATTATCATTATCGTTATGATTTGATGAAGACTTATCTGCACAGAGAGGTTGTCATCACAAGTGGTTGGGACCGTTGATGTTTTTGACTGTTTGCATTCACTATCAGCTGTTTCTCACATTCAATTAATGACTTCTCTTTTACGAAGTTCATTAAGTAATTTTCTGTAACTGTACTTGATGGGCACAATAGCCGAGTGGTTAAAGTGTTGGACTTTCAATCTAAGGGCCCCGGGTTCAAATCTCGGTGATGGCGCCTGGTGAGTAAAGGGTGGAGATTTTTCCAATCTCCCAGGTCAACATATGTGCAGACCTGCCAGTGCCTGAACCCCCTTCGTGTGTATACAGCAAGCAGAAGATCAAATATGCATGTTAAAGACCCTGTAATCCATGTCAGCGTTCGGTGGGTTAGGGAAACAAGAGCATACCCAGCATCCACACCCCCTAAAAGCGGAGTATGGCTGCCTACATGGCGGGGTAAAAACGGTCATATACGTAAAAGCCCACTTGTGTACATTCAAGTGAACGTGGGAGTTGCAGCCCACGAATGCAGAAGAAGTATCTGTACTTCAATATGTATGTCAGACATCCATCTTTGATTCCACCCTCCTTTACCTGGTTTTCCCCACAACTCACTATTCATCCCCCTCCCCTTCCCTTTTCAAGGAAAATATTCAAATGTGAATTGACAATGTCTGCAATCACCAGTATGTGTGACGGAACAATTATAAAATTCCTCTTCTTACACACACACACACACAAACAAATGGACACCACCACAGATACAAGAAGGTCTAATTTGCTTATATCTCCACATACATATCTAACTACCAACCCATCCCACTCTGGCAATTCCTCTCATCGATCTCTTATCAATTTTCATATAGATACATAATCATAATACACACACACACACACACAAACAAATGGACACCACCACAGATACAAGAAGGTCTAATTTGCTTATATCTCCACATACATATCTAACTACCAACCCATCCCACTCTGGCAATTCCTCTCATCGATCTCTTATCAATTTTCATATAGATACATAATCATAATACACACACACACACACACACACACACATATATATATTCTTTTTTTAAATCCCATTTCTAATTTCTTCTGTGGGCAGCAGAGTTTCCTGCTGATCGCTTTGCCTCTGAATAATGCACACAGTGTCTGTGTGGTTGGATGCACACACATGCACGCACGCACATGCAAACACACACACACACACAAACACACACACAAGCATGCACACACACACACACACACCAGCCAGGACTGATTGACACGGGTCAGACCTCAGCTGCAATGACGTAATACACCGTGGATCCTTCTTCACAAATTGTTAAATCACACAGAGACATCGACAAGATAATGAGACACCTACTGATGGTGGGGAAAGAAAGAGTGGGGGGTTGGAGGGGGCGAGGGAGGGTGGGAGAGAGAGAGAGAGAGAGAGCGATGAATGTGTGTGTGCGCGTGTGTCTCTGTGTGTGTGTGCGCGTGTGTCTCTGTGTGTGTGTGTGTGTGTGTGTGTGTGTGTGTGTGTGTGTGTGTGTTCGTTCTTTAGTTCAGCGTCTTTTCACTATCAGTGATATTAGACGGTGTGTGTGTGTGTGTGTGTGTGTGTGTGTGTGTGTGTGTGTGTGTGTGTGCGCGCGCGCGTGTATGTTCGTTCTTTAGTTCAGCGTTTTTTTCACAATCAGTGATATTAGACGGTGTGTGTGTGTGTCTGTGTGTGTGTGTGTGTGTGTGTGTGTGTGTGTGTGTGTGCACGCGCGCGCGCGCACACACACACACACACACTATTCTCATCAATTCTGCCTCTTTTACCATGAAATATTCCCCTCACACACACAAACACACACACACACACACACGTACGCAATGTCGGCCGTTAACTGATCGTGTCAATTAATCTGATGTCTATACATACATAACTACCAACCAATACAGGCGATTCCTCTCAAGTCTCCTATCGATTTCCACACAGATACAGAATATAAAAACGATACATTCATTCTGCGTAGCTTCAGAAAACAGAGATTCCTGCCTTTCCTGAATAATGCACAACACGCATTTCTACGTTGTTTACTGTCCCCAATCCTAACCTATGAACACAGCCGACGGGATCAGTTCGACCTCTGCAGACGCCCTCATCCTCTAACCTCCAGTCTCTCTCTCTCTCTGTTAATTGCGCGAGTGTATATATGTGCGTGTGTATATGTGCTTGTGCATGTGTGTGAGAGAGGGGAGTGGAGAGAGAGAGAGAGAGAGAGAGAGAGAGAGAGAGAGAGAGAGAGATTGTGTGTGTGTGTGTGTGTGTGTGTGTGTGTGTGTGTGTGTGTGTGTGTGTGTGTGTAAGAGTCACATGCGCATCAAAGATATTATGTTATCACTCTCTGATTCATTACCAAATATTTTTGTTCGTGCCTCACTCCCTTTGTTACGGGCCGGAGGCCAAAGAAATAAACCATTGCCTTGTCTTCTCTCTCTCTCTCTCTCTACACACACACACACACACACAACGTAGCGTCCACAAACGACACAACGCGCCCACTACATATTCGCGTTTATTCAAACATGAGGTGACATGGAGAAACAATATTACAGGGAAGAAAGAAAAACAAAGAGATAAGCAGACAGACAGTCGGACAGATGGTGATAAACAAAAGGGACACACACACACACACACACACACACACACACACACAGGGAAGTTCAAGCAGAGGAAAATAAATGTGATATGACGGTTTGGGTGGAGGAAGGGGTGAATGGGAAGATGGGTGGGAGGTGGTGGTGGAGGTGTGTGTGTGTGTGTGTGTGTGTGTGTGTGTGTGTGTGTGTGTGTGTGTGCGCGCGCGCGCGCGCGCGAATGCGATTGTCCATGTATGTATGGCGTGTCTGAAATGTGCACGTGTACAAAGTGGGGCTAAAAGTGGTTTCCTGCGATCCACAACACACACACACTTATATCATACACACACACACACACATATATATATATATATATGGAATATATATGGAGGGGGGGGGGGGGGGTGAAGGAAGAGAGGGCTTGGGGGAACGGAAAGCAAAGAGAAAATGAGAGAAAAGAAGAGATTCGGGTTGATTCATGTCCATGCTTTTTGGTTCCACTTCACTCAACTACTCACTATTCATCACATCAACACAGTCTTGCGCACACAAACGTCTCCAAGGAAGTTTCCTTAGAAGTTAGAGAAAAAAATCAAAGCATACATACACACAGAGGCACGCACACACGGCTCCGGGACCGTTTCATTTGAAGAAAGAAATGAATATTCTCATATGCATGCTCTCTCTCTCTCACATACACACGTGCGCGCGCGCACACACACACACGCACACACACACACACCCGTACATTAACACCCACCTACCCACCCACTAATACACACCCACACAGCACAGATACAGACAAACACACACACACACACACACGAACACACATGAACGAACACACAATAACCATACACGGTTTCATGTTTGCCGTACAAAAATTATAGTCTACGATTCCACACAGTCCTTCATCGATTTCAAACAATTTTTTTTTTTTCTCTCTTTTTTTTTTTTTTCAACTGCGTTGTGTCTGAAAATATCCATCCATCCATCCTTTCCATGTGCTTTTCCGGCTCGTGAATAACGCGTGGCCTAGATGGATAGCGTACGCCTTCTTTGAGCCCTTTTGCTAACTGACGCCAGCGGAAGTGTTCAATCAGCCATTTTGCTACTCGTGTCAGTTTAGCGTGACACAGCAATTCCCCCTCCGGCTCAAATAAGCCTACTTCCGACCACTGGAACAGAATGGAAATGGATCACTTGATGGCAGAATCCACAACTTGGCAGACTATCTTATCGACCTTGAGTTCACTGGCCGTCCACAAGCACTGGGTATTTAAAAAAAGAAAAAAAAAGAAAGAAAAAAAGAAAAGAAAAGAAGTTCAGGTGCCGAAAGCACGAGATCAAGAAATATCCGTTGGTTCCCATGTCGGTTTGTAAATCGTTCTTCGGTCTGAAGGCCCATTTCCTGCACTGTCGTTAAAGAACTTTAACCATCCCCTTAAGATAAATATATTAGCAGTATGATCTCGAATGAAGGCTACATAACGTCTGAAAAGTAACAGCATGAGATAATGGAGGGCACAGCGAGGACGC
>NC_134877.1:23521139-23553639 GCF_041734735.1 Babylonia areolata | reverse complement strand
GACCGTGGAGTGTTTTGACAGATCTGGAAACAAGAATGGGATCAGATGCCGATCGTAGGGAGCCAGACCGGCTGTAGATTTAAACAGGTGATTCCGGTCTTGACAGAGGTGAACGCGGTTTCAGAAATTAATAGGAAGGAGGAGCAAGATTTGTTTGTGGATTTTTAAAAGAGAGCGCTGATTTTCTTCTTCTGATTTTGTGTGTTTTTTTTTTTTGTTTCCCCAGTGAGATAGGGAACCAATGGAAAGAAAGAGTGTTGTGCTCAGTCAGATAGCGAGGAGTGGATGAAGACAATCTGGAAGCGGGGAGTTGGGGGGGGGGGGGGTGTCTGGGGGAATGGGTGAAGGGGAAGAAGAGTCGCTTCGAAAATCGTTCTGGGGGCAAGTCGAAGAGTTCCTCTAACCAACACGGGCCACTTCAGGTGATACGTTTTTATTCCAGCACGTGCGCTAGAAATCCGAGACTCCAACCATGCGACCATTGTTCGACATATTGACGGGCACATCCCAGGAAAAATGCACCTGTATGTTTCGGTAAAATGCAGAAACACACAGAAGGCTTCCATTTTTCTAACAAGTGTCTGGCAAAAGTCAACGCGCATGCAGGAACCACTGACAGTTGACACATCA
Source organism: Babylonia areolata (assembly GCF_041734735.1). Lineage (NCBI taxonomy): Eukaryota > Metazoa > Mollusca > Gastropoda > Neogastropoda > Buccinidae > Babylonia > Babylonia areolata. The sequence continues at coordinate 23,553,009 of NC_134877.1, read as the reverse complement.
CTTGTCAAGGCAGACAATCATGTTTCATAACAACGTGACAAAAAACTGAACCCGAAACAACACTCGCCTTTGTTCACTGCTCTGTCATTTTCGAATGTATGTGCGTGCGTGCGTGCGTGTGTGTGTGCGTGTGTTTGTTTATGCGTGCGAGAGAGAGAAAGAGAGAGAGAGTGAGAGAGAGACGAAACACAGAGAAAGACACAGAAGAGAAAGAGACAGAGATAAAGAGAGACAAACTGGAAAAGACTCAAACTTGTCAAAGACCCATTTCTACTGCAACCCGAGTATGCCGTGTTCCACACACAGAAACATCGGACTAGACTGTCTTTCATGCATGTATTTATGGAGTTCAACTATTTGTATGTATTTTGGTATAATCTGAAATTCTCTCTTGTAATCTTATGGACAGGATGATTCCTTTATCAGCCTCAATAAAAAAACAAAAACAAAAAATCGTCAGACCATTCATTTTCTCTCTCCCTCTCTCTGTTTATCTCTACACACACACACACACACACACACACACACACACCACTCTATATACACTATATATACTCTCTACATACAGATATCAAAGAGAAGCAGACCCGTGGACCAGCAAAACTTGCAGACACTACCAATACTCAACCTCTAATCGGTGCTACCACGACCATACGAGATGTGCCGTCTTTTCTACTCATGGATGCCGTAAACCTACGATGCTTCGTTTCCAAGCTACCACGATATCAGCCGAAAAGAAACGAGAAAGGCAGCTGAAAAGTCGAGATCTTTACTTTACTCCATGGGCAGTCCTTGACGACGATTTTTTACTGCATTTCCCGAGCAACCAGCTCCTTTAGGGGACTTGGATTTGAGGCCGGGAACCAATCATTCTACCTGCTGGATTGCGCGTTTATTTTTTGTGAAACCTTCTCTCTCTCTCTCTCTCTCTCTATATATATATATATATATATATTTCATTTTCTGTTCAAATGACCGATTTTGATATTTTAGCTGATTTACGTATTCACACGCGCAAGGGAATACAAGGAAAGTAATTATTCAATCATGAAAATTATAATGTAATCTGTCTTCAGAACCAAATAAACCGTCATAGAAATCACAATGAGATAAGACCAACGGCCAAGAGGCTTTGAAGGTCAGCAATATTTTTATTCATCCATCTGGAAATCGATTGTGAATCCACGTGTCTTCGGGGTTGCTTAACACCTCTACGTCTCCCCACCAGTCCTCACACATACACAAATAACATAACACACACACACACACACACACACACACACACACACACAGAGCTGCTAGCATCAGTCCGTTTCTGTTCGAACACAATGGCAAAGTGATGAGGCTTCCAAATCTCCGCACACCCTTGTGTAAACATGTTGTCTGTCCTGACTCGCCTCCATGCCAACGCGCCCGCAATCTCCTCTCTGACCACTCGAGTCCCCGTCACACACACAAGGGCACACAACGCTCTCTCGCTCTCTACGTAAAACGTCTACTATCGGTCTAAACACTCATTAATCAATTAAAAACTTAGTATAGGTTCTATGAGGAAAACAAAAGCACATAATCACCCCCCAAAAAACAACAAGAACCCAACAACAAAAAACAACAACATACAATTAAAAAAAAAAAGAAAAACAAAGCATAGACAAAAAGGAAGGTTTACATTTGGATGGTCAATTTCGACAATGTACTTTTACGATGTGTTGGCATCGATATGATGTGTTTCGATGTTACAGGCTTAAATAATTAGTACATGTTTCATATGTACTTTGTTGTGTTTGTTATGTGTTCGTATTGAAAGGATGTGTGTCGATGTCACATGCTAAAATAATTATTATATGGATTATATATACTTTATTTCCTGTGTATTGTCTAAACCTTGGAGACGAACGACTGGGGGGGGGGGGGGGGGGGGGGAAGGCACAGTAAACCCCCTGCCGCATGGACTTTTTAAGCGAATGACAAAAGTACCAAAGGGTCGCTTATCCCTTAGTAAAGTTTATTTTGCTCCCAATTCTGTGTTGTTGTTTTTTCCCCTTTCTGTACCATTTTATCCGTGTTGCACCATTTTTTGTTCTGATTGATACATACTATGTCACTAGAGCTTTACAGCTAATGACATGAAACATTTCACTGTTCAGTGTTGTACTCTCTCTCTCTCTCTCGCCCTCTCTCTCTCTCTCTGTGTATATATATAACACCACATCCCGTTCATTCCCACACTCATTCCATAATTTCCATTCGACAAATGCCACGTCTAGTAAAAGTACTGTAACCAGCATGGGAGCGAGTGGGCTCTTTGTTTAGTTTAGTCGGGGACTGCTCAAGTCTCGAACGGAGTGTATTTAAACCTAACAAAGGTAAACGAGGTCCTACTGATACCCTGGCGTGTATCGTCGACCATTATGTAAACCACTTGTAAGTCGTGACCTAAATGCTTTTGTGCTGATTTGCGTCTCTCTCTCTCTCTCTCTCGCTCTGTCTGTCTCTCTATGTGTGTCTCTCTGTGGAGGGAAAAAAAGAGAAAGAAAAGGAATACTGGGTGAAACTGTTTATAATACTAAAACAGAGAAAGGCAAAGTGTATTTTCTTTCTTCCAGCATATTATTAAAAAAAAGGTGTGTGTGTGTGTGTGTGTGTGTGTGTGTGTGTGTGTGTGTGTGTGTGTGTGTGTGTGTGTGTGTGTGCGCGCGCGCGCGCGCGTGTGTATAAGTGTGCATATACGTGCATATGAATATTTGTGCAAACGTGTGTGTATTTTCGAGCGGGCGCGTGCGTTTATATGTGAGTAAAAGAGAGATTGAGATTCAGAGAGAGAGAGAGAGAGAGAGAGAGAGAGGCAAAGCGAGACAGAGTGGGGGTGGGGACGGAGTAAAATAATGTCGTAATACTTGTCTCCAAGAAGCTTGGGAGGGAACCTTGCAAGAAAGAGTAGAATAGAACAGAGGTGGGGCAAAGAAGAATATGGAAAGGGGGTGGGAGTTGGGGGGGGGGGAGGTGGGTTCCACCTTTTGACTGAAAACTAAGTTGTGTATTCTTCTCACTCCACCCCCATCCCCACCCCCACGCCCCTCCTCAATACCACCCTCCCCCCCCCCCGCTCCCCTACTCCGACACCCCTCTTTACACCCTTCCCCTCCTACACTTGAAATTTCTCCCGACAAGCTACAACCGAAATCAGAGAAGTACACAGGACAGAGAGACAGACAGACAGACAGACAGACGGGCGGAAGTACACACACACACACACACAACTTACATAAGCGGGCATTGTGGAAAGGGCGGGGGTGGGGGTGAGGAGTGGGGGGGTGTCGCCGGCTCCATGGTTTGGCGGTCACCGGCCGCCCCCACTCCGTCGCCAACACACACACACGTCTTATTTTAGTATCGAAAATTCAAGGACCGATTTCAACGTCAATTTTCGCGCGTAGGTGAAACGCCATTACCAGTTGTAGTTGTTGTAACCCATTTTCACGGTGGTTTACGAATCTTATTTTGAGCGTTACTGTATTCTTGATACAAACTAAGTCGCTAGACTAACGCGAAGCCATCTATGGTCGATTAGACGCAACATGTCATTTCTCATAATTATGCCTGCATTTGCAAAATACGTGATTTAGTTTATTTCTTTCGTTTTTGTTTAAATAAGACCCCAAAATTACACACAGACACACAGATACAACAACCGCCACCACCACCACCTCACACACACACACACACAACTTACACAACTACCATTGTGGTAGGGTGGGGGTCGCACACACACATACACACACACAAAATAACATCAACAACCACCTCACACAGTAGACAACAACAACACACACACACACGCACGCAAATTATATAAGCGGCCATTGTGGTATGGCGGGGATTGCACACACACACACACACACAACAACAACATCAATAACAACATCAACAACCACCTCACACACACACACAAGCTACATAATCGACCATTGTCTGATTGCGGAAGGGCGGGGGTCGCGCGCGCGCGCACACACACACACACAACAACAACAACCACCTCAAAAACACACACCAGCACACACACATAACAACAACAACCTCTCTCTCACACACACACACTCAACTTACATAAGCGGCCATTGTCGTTGGGGGGGGGGGGTCGCATACACACACACACACCATCATCATCAACATCAACCTCACACACACACACACAACAACAACATCAAAAAGATCAACAACCACCATACACACACACACAACAACAACATCAATAACAACATCACGACCACCTAACTCACACACACACAACTTACATAAGCGGCCATTGTGGTAAGGCGGGGGTCGCCGGCTCCATGGGTCACTGGCTCCTCCTCCTCCTTGCATCATGCCCGGGGAATCGAAGCTGGCCAGAGGATGAAGCTCCTCCGAGCGGTTCGTCTGTCGGGTCATGGCCACCGATGGTGGAAACACGACGTCTCAACAAACACTGGTGGTGGTGGTAGTGGTGGTGGTGGTGACTGTGCCCAACGCAATACTCCCCTACTCACACACACTGAATGGCCAGGTCTTCTGGATTTTCTTAAACAAACAGACTGTCCTGTGGTGTCTACAATGATTTAAAAAAAATTATTATTACTGTTATATAATTTCTTCTGGACTTTAACAGACTGTCCGACAGTTTCTACAATGATTTATCTAAATCGTTTGATTTTATTTATTATCATATATTTTTTGGAGGCTGGGGTGGGGGTAGTGGGTTGGGGTGGGGGGTGGGGGGAAGGTTGCTGTCTTGTTTTTTGTTGTTGTTTTTCGGCGGAGTGGATGGGTTACTCCTCTGCGCACGTCACGTTACGTTCAAGGCTGCAAATCCCGAGGTACACCTGAAACAAGAAAATGAGAAAACATAACAGTGAGGAAAGGTGGTTCACACAGACACAGAGAGAGAGAGAGAGAGAGAGAGAGAGAGAGAGAGAGAGAGGGGGGGAGAGCGAGAGAGAGAGAGAGAGAGAGAGCGAGAGAGAGAGAGAGAGGGAGAGCGAGAGCGAGAGAGAGGGAGAGAGCGATAGATAATGAGATAGAGAAATAGGAAGGTAGATAGGGGCGTGTGGAGGGAGAGACATAAAGACACAGAGGATGGGGAGAGGGATTTGTATTTGTATTTCTTTTTATCACAACAGATTTCTCTGTGTGAAATTCGGGCTGCTCTCTCCAGGGAGAGCGCGTCGCTACACTGCAGCGCTACCCATTTTTCTGTATTTTTTCCTGCGTGCAGTTTTATTTGTTTTTCCTATCGAAGTGGATTTTTCTACAGAATTTTGCCAGGAACATCCCTTTTGATGCCGTGGGTTCTTTTACGTGCGCCAAGTGCATGCTGCACACGGGACATCTGTTTATCGTCTAATCCGAATGACTAGCGTCCAGATCACCACTCAAGGTCTAGTTGGAGGGGGAGAAAATATCGGCGGCTGAGCTGTGATTCGACCCAGCGCGCTCAGATTCTCTCGCTTCCTAAGCGGACGCGTTACCTCTAGGCCATCACTCCACATGACTTGAGTCTTGCTGTGGTTTTGGGATGGAAAGATGAAGAGACAAACACACAGACAGAGACAGAACAGCAAGACCGACTCAAACAGGCAAAAAGTCTAACAGATCGAAAGACGAATTGACCAACTGGATCGAACGTGAGAAAGGAGAAGACCATCATTATTTTCACCACCACCACCACCACCCTTCACCCCCACCCCTCCATCACACTGAAACTCCGCATACGAAGGCAGACGCCAATTTGTGCCCACCAACCCAGTGAGAAGAAAAAAAGACAAGAAAAAAGAAAAAAAGAAAAAAAAGGTGACTCCTTCATGGTGATGGACAATGTCCTTACGTACAACAAGGTAATGGTGTCTAATACCCCTTCCTTCTGTTTATTTATGTATTTATCTATTCATCTATGAAATTTTCAGGTGGCAACTTGTTTCCTCTTCGACTCGTTAAAACTTATTTATGGATTATAGGACTACAATTCCAGTTGTTTGTTGTTTTTTCCTCTCCAAAATATAACCAAATAACACGACATGACTAGTCCAGACATGTATTTCTTTAATTTTGGTGCGAGCAATCCAAACTTTGGGGGCTGCATTGTTCGAAGCATTCTTTATCCGAGTGACAACAGGGCCATCATGTGCTTTACACATGCTGAAAGTGATTAGATTGCGCGCGACAAAAAGCGGGAACAGTGCGACATGGTGAGTGGTCAGAACAATGTGTTACTTGTTTGTGCTTTCTTTGTGGCATCCTGGCTGAAAAAACAGGTTTCGTTATGAACCCCCCATTGTCGTCATTATTATCATCCTTGGACTGGACTTCAGTGCCAGTGAGACAACGTTTTCATGTGGAACCCCTATCGCTTATGTCAATAAAGCTAAAACATCAATATTATTATCAATCATTCGATCTTTATTACCCCCCTCCGCCCCCCCCCCCCCACTCCACACACACCCCTACATCCGCCACCAACAAACTTCGCAACTGAGGAAAGGTGTCCAGTCTGTGCCAGCAAAACCCGTGGGTAAGAGAGGGAAACAGAAAAATAAAAAACAAAAAACAAACAAAGTGATGGGCATAGTACCTGTTCAGCAATAAGGGCACCTATGTCGTTCCCTTCCTTCAAAATAAATTCCTCCAAAAAATACTATAAACGAACACACACTGCAAACGTTTTAGCTTCCTCTTCAACCAAGTACGTGATTAGCGAACAGACGTTGCAAAAGCATTACTTTTCAACCAAGTACTTGATAAAACGCAAAAACCTCATAGTTAACAAGTAAGTACTTGATCAAGTGGAGTGATGGCCTAGAGGTAACGCGTCCGCCTAGGAATCGAGAGAATCTGAGCGCACTGGTTCGAACCCAGGCTCTGTCGCCAGCATTTTCTCCCCCTCCACAAGACCATGAGTGGTGGTCTGGACGCTTGTCATTCGGGTGAGACGATAAACCCAGGTCCCGTGTGCAGCATGCACTTAGCGAGCGTAAAAGAACCCACGGCAACAAAAGTGTTGTCCCTGACAAATTTTGTAGAAAAATCAACTTCGATTGAAAAACAAATTAAAAAAACAACAACAACAAAAAAAACACCTGCAGACAGGAAAAAAAAAAAAAAAAAAGGGTGGGGCTCTCAGTGGAGCGACGCGCTCTTCCTGGGTAGAGCAGACCGAATTTCACATAAGAGAAATATGTTGTGACAACAACAACAACAAAAAAAAAAAAAGAAAAAAAAAAAAAAAAAGAGTAATACAATAATAAACGAACAACCAAGCTTCATGAAATTCACCTCGAAAAGTAAGCCAGCTTATTACTGCCAACGGCTTCCTTTCCTTTGTTACACACATATATAAAAAGCAAAAGTTTTAACCCGGTCTGTCGGCATAATGGCTGGGTAAATATTTCGGCCACAAACCGTGGCGTTCTCTTTTGTTTGCACTGGCCTGTGACAGTGATGGTAGAACCGAGTTTAACGACCTTTTGGCAAGCGCCCTTTAAGGTCAATTTGTTCAAGGATTTAGTCTTGTTGTTGTTTTGTGAAGGGTCCGTTGTACGAGGGTTGTGAGTGGGTGTGTCCAATGTCCATCTGGCGTTTCCAACCGACATACGCTAAATAGCCGAACACTTCTATAAATTTATTAGGAGGAAAAAAAAAACAACAACAAAAAAACACTGCCCCAAAAATGATGTGTGCATAAGCCAGGCAGCTTGTAAGAGCGTAAACACCCAATACAGAAATATTGAAAATGGTGATGAATTAGTTCATCGGCTTTCCTTCATAAAACCACAATTTAAAAAACAACAACAACAACAAAAAACAATCAAACAAAACACCAACAACAACAACCAAAAACCCAACTAACCTAATCAGGAAACATGAAAGATTCAAACATGGAAACACCGACCAAAACGCCTGAGGAAAACAAAGAAGGGCACGAAAGCTTAAGTAAGCGCAGCAGTTGTATGTGCGCGCGCGCGCGTGTGTGTGTGTAAATGCGTGCGTCTCTCTATGTATATATGCATGTAGGAAGGTGGCAAAATAGTTAAGACTCTCGTCTGCCAACACAGAGACCGTGAGGGTCTGCAGGGCCGGGTTGCCGGGTGGCGATCTTTGCCATGTTTCGTTTGCTCAGAGAATGTCCCTCAGTGTATGGAATTTACCGTGGAGCTGGGAACATCTCAACGATAAGCAAACTTAGCGCTGCTTAAGTTCGCTCACGCAAGCAACCCACTCCTGGGTTCGAATCCCGCTCTCCCCCTTTCCCCCACGTTTTGACTGAGCGTCAAGTCATTCGGATGAAACGATAAACCGATCGAGGGCCCATGTGCATCTTGCACTTGGCGCGCTGAAACAACAACAAAAAAACAGAAACAAAAAACACACGGCAACGTGAGTGTTGTCCTCTGGCAAAATTATATAGAAAAAACCCACTCGGATATGTACCAAATACATGCATGCACTCATGGCCTGCTAAGCGCGCTGGGTTATGCTGCTGGTCAGGCATCTACCTAGCAGACGTGGTATCGCGAATGATTATGGATTTGTCCGAACGCAGTGACGCCTCCATGAGAAAATTAAACATAAACTGTATGCATGTATGTACGTAAAGAGAATAGAAAAGAATAGAATAGAACAGAATATGTCTTTATTCCCAACTGTACCGGGGTCACAAGGAATACTTGGGGGTGGGGGGGGGGGAGGGGCGGGCGTGGGGGGTCGGGGGGGGATAGTACATAACAAGGTACGAACATAAATCGAAAATCATACACAAACACAGATACAGTAGAAATTTGGATACATACAAGTGCATATCAATATAAACACTTGTGCATACTCACACATGCACGCACTGCACACACACACACATGCACGCACACACACACACGTTTGAAAAGAAGCCGCATATTACATGTGGATGGGGCTGATGACTAGATCTTCAGGTAAATGGTTGTTGATGTATGTATGCATGCATGTATGTATGTATGTATGTATGAATGAATGCATGTATGTATATATATATGTATGTACGCATGCATGCATGCGTGCGCATGTATATACGCGCGCGAGTTTGTGCACGCGCGTGTTTGTGAGTGCGTTGAAAATCGAAATGCTTTCCTTGTTTTGGCCCTTTTTTTTTCATAATTACACATACGCACTGAAGCTTTAAGAAGAGCAAGAAGAATTAGAAATTTTGTGAATGCAATAACTATAACGCTAACTTTGTATCGGTGGTTCCAGGTGTTGGGAGTGGGAGTGGTGGTGGCGGCGGCGGCGGTTGTGGCTGTTGTGGTAGTGGTGGAGGTTGATAAGGCGCTGGTGGTGGTGGTGGTGGTGGTGGTGTGTTTAAGAACGCAAAGTCGTGAACAAGGTGTGGCAGTCTGATCCACTAATTGGTCCCTTAATTAAGGCACCCCTTTTTGTGACTGAGGGGAGGTATGACCTGGGTCCAGGGCGCAGCGAGCCCAGTCTATAGATATAGGGTCTACGGGGTATTGGTTTGCACGCCTACCAAGCCTCTAAAATGAGGCCATCATGTAGGCCCCTTCCCTCACAGAACAAAGGGTATCATTATCATTGGGGGGGGGGGGGGGGGGGAGTAAAGACGATGCCTGCGTTTAGGCCGTGTAGTCTTTCGGGGGGTGAGACGATAAAGGGAAAAGAACCCACCGCAACTGAACTGTCTGTCCCTGGCAAATGTCTATAGAAAGACCCAAGTTCGACAGAAAACCCCCCAAATAGAACAGAATAAAATAGGTCTTTATTACCAAGCGTACCGGGGTCACAGGGAATAGGGGGGAGGGGGATTGGGGGGTGGGGGGGGGGGGGGCGGAGGGAATAGTATATAACAAGATACAAACATAAATCGAAAATCATACACAAACACAGATACAGTGGAAATCAGGATACATACACGTGCATATCAATATAAAAACTTGTGCATACTCACACATGCACGCACTGCGCGCGCACACACACACGTTTGAACAGAAGCCGCATATTACATGTGGATGGGGATGATGACTAGATCTTCAGGTTGATGGTTGTTGATTTGCAGACAGGAAACAAATGGAGAGAAGAGAGGAAAAAAAACAACAACAAACCCCCCCCCAAAAAAAAAACAGTGGGTGGCACTGTTGTAGCTTTTTTTTTTTTCCCCCGCACTGCCTATGCGAGTTAATAATAACAATAATAATGACGATAATAATAACACTAATAATAATGATGATAACAACGAAGCAATGATAAAGATAGTAGTGGCACGGGCAGGGCAGAGTAGAGGAGAGGTGAGGTGTGAGAGGGTACGGGTGCAAACAGTTCTGATGATCCTCGCTGGATGGACTCCATCCCGGAGAGACCTTTTTATTTCATTTAAACTTGACCAGGCGCTCTACTATCGCGCCACCGTTCCACAAAACACGCTCACTGTCTGTAATCGATAAAACAAATTTGATTGCGTGATGGCATCCGCGTCGTGAAAAAAGACAAAAAAAAACAACAACAACCAACAACAAAAAAACGTGGTTGGAAGGATGTCCACGGACATGAAAACAGCGAACATCCCCCCCCGCGCCCCATGTGTTTGTCAGAATTAGCCGTTTTATTTATTCAGGACGATCACTCTCCTCTCAAAGTAAAGCTCAAACAGAAGGCTCACCAGAAAAAACAAAAACAAACAACCAAAACAAAACAAAAAACAAAACAAAACAACAACAAAAAAACCAACTAAACACAACGAGGCCACACTGAACAGACGCGCAACAGTGCAGGATGATCAGCAACCTTCAGCTGTTTCCAAACCACCATGCATTGTTACACTGCGCTTACAGCCGCAGGATAAGCGTTGTATAAAACAAATGCGCATTATAGGATTATCATCATAGCTATTATCATTATGATTACAGTGTCCACCCCACTGCTGAAAATCAAACGACCCCAGAAAGCACAGCAAACAGGTTTGAAGAGGAATGGGGTGCAGACTGTTTCGGGGGGAAAAAAACAACAACAACAACAAAAACATCATCATCATCATCTTCTTCTTCTGCGTTCGTGGGCTGCAACTCCCACGTTCACTCGTATGTACGCGAGTGGGCTTTTACGTGTATAACCGTTTTTAACCCGCCATGTAGACAGCCATACTCCGCTTTCGGGGGTGTGTGCATGCTGGGTATGTTCTTGTTTTCATAACCCACCGAACGCTGACATGGATTACAGGATCTTTAACGTGCAGTATTTTATCTTCTGCTTGCGTCTACACACGAAGGGGGTTCAGGCACTAGCAGGTCTGCATATATGTTGACCTGGGAGATCGTAAAAATCTCCACCCTTTACCCACCAGGCGCCGTCACCGTGATTCAAACCCGGGAACCCTCAAACTGAATGTCCAGCGCTTTAACCATTCGGCTATTGCGCCCGTCAACAACATCATAGAACTAACAGGCTATTACCCTGCACATATTTTCTTCCTCCACCAGTCATACTATTCCACTGATGTCTATTGTACAAGGGAGGGAGAAAAAAAAAAAAAGGAGATTAGAGACTTTCTCTAAAACTAAGTTATACCGCGGGTAACTGAATCGCGAACTGCAGACGGTAGAGAAGTTTAAAAGCAAGTACAGGAAGAAGAAGATGGGAAGAGGAAGAAGAATCCTGAAGGAAAAAGAATCCAACAACAACGCCCGCGCGCACACTCACACACATACACACACAAACCCAACCATCCCCCCAATCCTCAACAGACCACATCAGCTAACCGTTAGTGGTCACTATCAAAGTTCTAGATATAAAGTGCGGACCCGGCTTGATAGATAACACTACACACACGTGTATCTCTCTCTTGCACTCTCGATGGTTCTGCTGACTCGGACCAATTTAATCAGTTTCTGGAAATGAGCCAAGAAGACATGACTCGCCAGTGACAAGTCATGCACGTGAATCTTGGCACCCGCACACAATTTGGTGCAGGTCTTCTCGTGCGGTAGACGACGACAGAGCACTTAATAAGCTACACATGGTGTGTTTTTGTGTGTGTGTGTGTGTGTGTTTGTTTGTTTGTGTGTGTGTGTGTGTGTGTGTGTGTGTGTTTATTGCTCTCTCTCTCTCTCTCTCTCTCTCTCTGTGAAGCTGTCCAATATTGCTGAAGACTTTGGATGGTCGTGTGTGTGCATGTGCGGGTTGTGTTTGTCGACGTGTTTGCGCGTATGCGCACATGTGTTCATGTGTTTGTTCGTGTATTTTGAACTTGACGCAACTTTTTATGACTTTTTTTAAAAATTGCAAACGCCACGAGCTCCCTCCCCAGGAAATGAGAACGCCAATCATCATCATCATCATCGTATTATCATCATCATCATTAGTAGTAGTTGAAATAGGAGCAGTACTTGTTGTTGTTGATGTTGTTGTAGTTAAAGTAGTAGAGAAGGATTGTTGTTGGTGTTGTTGATGTTTTAAATCTTTTTATTTACCAAGACTCCCTTTTCAGTCTGATTAAGAAAGACTCAGGTACACTTCTTCTTTTTTAACCCAACGCGAAAAATGAAATTAGACATCGTTACTTTTGTTCCTCCATGACCTTTGACATCCGTCAAAGGGGTCTTCTGGAAAACCTTGAGGACTTTTCAGAAAGGATTTTGGCCAAATGGGAAGTCCCCGAGAACAGTCAATGCTGACTGCATCTTCTGCACGAAATGAAATTTCCCCATATTTATGAAGCGAGTCGAACTGACTGTTTCTAAGAAAGAGACGGAACTCAGAACTCAAAACGTTTTTTTGTTGTTTCTTTTTTGTTTGTTTTTTTAAATTCAAGGATTAGGATTTTAGGCATCATGACCCATTCTTCCAATCAAATCTGTTCTTGCTAGTCTACATCAGCTGCAATAGAACGCAGCATATCTATTCAATGGAAAGGACACACACACACACACACTGAGACAGAGAGAAGATCAAACTAACTAAAACATAAAAAAAAAAAGTTACCGCGAAACAATCACAGTAAAAAGAACAGGCTTCTTTCTTTTAGAAACGTTGAACTTTGGACCGACACATTCACTTATACAATTAAACCATGTTAAAGTAACCATGGAATGTTATTCATATACAGGGGCCTTTATTGTCCTTATGGGAAATAGCACCATGGCTTCCGAAGGATCGTGTTCAACTAACGGAAATCATTCAGTTGTGAGATCAGCCTTAGGTCAATATCTTTAAAATCTTAGGTGCAACTGGATGTCAAGTTTCATCAAAGTATGAATGATTATATCAATACTATTATCATTATCATAATCATCACCATCAATATCAGTGTCATTGTTATCAGTATTATCATATCATCATCATTATTATTACTCTTATTTATTCATCTATTGACTTGAAGTCTTCTTCTTCTGCTTCTTCGTTCGTGGGCTGCAACTCCCAACGTTCACTCGTACGTACACGAGCTGGCTTTTACGTGTATGACCGTTTTTAACTCGCCATGTAGGCAACCATACTCCGAAATCGGGGGTGTGCATGCTGGGTATGTTCTTGTTTCCATAACCCACCGAACGCTGACATGGATTACATACAGGATCTTTAACGTGCGTATTTGATCTTCTGGGGGTAATTTGAAGTCGCATAACAATGAAACACAACAATGGTCAAAACGATCGCCAGCTGCTCATCAACACGTCACGCAGCAGTGTTCACACAGCACGCGCCGGGTCAAAATAGAGCCAGCGGATCATGACTGGCGAAACACCGTTATCCCCCACACCCCCACCCCGCTCAACACCCTCCCATACTCCCCTCACCCTCCCCTGTTTGCCCTACCCCCCACGGAAAAAACAGAAAGAAAGAAAAAAAAAAAAGCATACAGAATCATTTTCATGACGTCACAAAACTGAAACAAAAACAAAGCAGAAAAAAAGCAGGGGATACGCACTCACACACACCTACACACTCACTTCTTGTCACTCCTGTCCACACCACATCCCCATGTGTTCCTCAAACACACACACACACTCGCGCGAACGCGCGCGCGCGCACACACACACACACTCACTCACTCACTTCTTGTCACTTACTCCTGTCCAACCCACATCCCCATGTGTTCCTCAAACACACATACACTCGCGAACACGCACACACACACACTCGCACACGATACGAGAAAGTTATCCTCGATAACACCACTCGACGTAGCTGATATGGGATCGCTTGTCAAACAGTCGAGACGGGGACAACAGCATGCTATAAAACACACAGTAAAACACTTGCTGCGCAATTCTGCTGCACAATCTATAAACGCACGCACACTTGCACGTCATCATTCCAAGTTCGATTGTTTTGGAACCAAATAACCTGAAACGTGACAACGACCACACGGTCGTTCAAGTTGCCTTCGGTTCACCAACGGGTGGACTGTCTTCGCAGAGTTATTCTGGTGGTGCACAACACAATAAATAGTCTCACCGCGCTAACCCTACCACAAACAGCAGGCGACTTACTTCCTGACCCTTCTTTTTTCCCTTCCCTCTCTTTCCCCCTTTATTTACTTCACCCAACCCCCACTCCCTGCTGAACCTCAGGTTTTGTTTCATAAGCACACCCACCTCCGAAAACGGAGTATGGCTGCCTACATGGCGGGGTTAAAAACGGTCATACACGCAAAAGACCCCTCGTGTCCATTCGAGTGAACGTGGGAGTTGCAGCCCACGAACGAAGAAGAATAAGCACACACACACACACATACGCGCGCGCGCGCGCGCGCGTTACTGCCACTAGTGACAGCAGAAAACTGATTTTTACATCACCCAGATGAAGACAAAGAATAACTATTCTGATTACATTTACGGGGTGAAAAGTACATATGTCTGTTTTGTCGAGTCGATATCAAACGAGAGCATAATGTGGTGCATCCATGATGGGACGAACATCAGTGATGCAAGCTGGGGGTAAGGCAACAACTTCATGAAACTGGGGAAGGAAAGCAGATAAAAGCTGGGTGGCCAAT
This sequence comes from Babylonia areolata, assembly GCF_041734735.1. Classification (NCBI taxonomy): domain Eukaryota; kingdom Metazoa; phylum Mollusca; class Gastropoda; order Neogastropoda; family Buccinidae; genus Babylonia; species Babylonia areolata. The sequence goes on along the minus strand of NC_134877.1, from coordinate 23,538,002 downwards.
GATGGGAAAATCTATGATAAACAATACCAAGGAAAGACGGTTAGCAAACAATACACACACAAAAAAAAGGAGTGGCCTAAGAAGATTTAACCGAGTCAAACGCCAAATTCAAGTGTTGGTGGAAGAGACTGAAAGCAAAATACAGAGACAGTGTAGGCACGATGCGACAACCAGGAGCTGAATCCGCAAAAAATGCACAGCCAGAAATACCGAACGTTCACGACAGAAGGAAAAGACTGGCCAACAGCATCGAATGCTATGAGTATGAACAAAGCAAGCAGTAAGGAAAGAGGACAGGCTCTGTTTTCCTCATGTACAGAAAACTATCATTCACCATCCTGAGAAGAAGAGCAGTTCCAGTACTCTGACCAGCATGGAACTAAAGTACATGTTTACACTATATAGTTCTATGGCATGAAAGAGCAGACTGGACTGGATACAAGGTGCTTTTTTGTTGTTATTGTTCCTGTTGTTGAAAGCATTCAAACAGGTTTTAGAAAACGGTCCAATAGTTGGGGCAGAACTGGGTTTTGTTTTTGTTTTTTCCGGAGAACCTAAGAATGAGAAAAGAAACTTACGGCACCTCTTTCTAAATTGAAATATTAAAAGTCTACATGTTTACATCAATTTTTTTTTTTAATTTGGCAAAAACGTACGTTCACAGAGAAAGAAAAGTCGCGCAGCCGTTGTTTTGGGGGGTTCTAGAAAGTTCCAGCTTCGGAGTGTGGTGGAGGTGGTGGGGTGGAGGTGGTGAGGAGGAGGTGGAGGGGGTGGGGTGAGGTGGGGGGAGGGGGATGGAGACGATAATGCCGTTGATGCCGATTCCATTTCCCCGACTGGCTCAAACACACATCACACAGGCTTGCTGACTACTGGGCACTGCCTGCCCCCTGCCCCATGCCCACCACCGCCATGCCATGATCCCCTCCCACTTCCTGACCACCCACGCTTCTTAGGTCCTCCCGATTCTGGATTCTGCTGGAAGGAATAGAACGAATGCATGCTCAATGCCACCCCCCACCCGCCCCCTCCCACTCTCCACACACTCTCCAGTCCCCGCCCTATTATCCTCGCCACCACACCGTTCTTCCAGCACTTTTGGTGGCTTCCTTCTTCTCTCAGCAGCAGCCTCCCTCTTCGTCCCCCCCCCGTCCCCCTATCCCACCTCCTCCCTCTCTCTTTCGGTATCCATGGCAACACAGGCTCGGACAGAGTCCATGGTTGTGGCTACTGACATCAGTGTGTGTGTGTGTGACTGTGTGTGTGTGTGACTGAGTGAGTGTGAGTGTGTGTGTGTGAGTGTGTGTGCGCGCGCGTGTGTGTGCATGTGTGCGTGTGTTTGTGTGTATGTGTGTGCACGCACGCGCGTGTGTGTGTTTGTGTGTTCCACCCTTGCTCACACCGCCTCAAACTTACACTACCCAAAGAATATTCCTTCTTCGGAAGAAAAACTCGTTGCTCTGGCCTTCAACTTCTTTATCTCTGAAACGATTATCGGACCTACCCCTTGAACCTACCCCCCCCCCCCCTTTTTTTTTTTTTTTTTTTTACACATCTAATTTACGAGATATTCATCAGGTGTATTTTTGTCCCTAATACGCAGAAATACTCGGTCAACTGGTCAAGTGCCATCCAACACACACACAAACACACGCGCGCGCACGCACACACACACTTAGCCTTCCCTGTCTCTCTATATCTCCCTTCTCTTTCTCCTTTATTTTTCACTTCATGGAGTTCGCACAGTGATTGTTCTCGGTTATCAGCTTCTCAACGAAGAGTACCCCTTCAGGCTGTAAATTTCTCATCGCACTGCAAGCGCCATAAATACTAGGACTTCCCTATTGAAAGCCAGAACAGTCAAGACTTCACACCTCTTCAGACAGACTTGACTTCCACTTGGAACGTCAGAAGAACAACCAGGACTTCACCCCTCTTCAGACCCAGGACTTCACCCCTCTTCAGACAGACTTGACTTCCCCTTGGAACGTCAGAAGAACAGCCAGCTAGGACTTCATCCCTCTTCAGACAGACTTGACTTCCACTTGGAACGTCAGAAGAACAACCAGGACTTCACCCCTCTTCAGACAGACTTGACTTCCCCTTGGAACGTCAGAAGAACAGCCAGGACTTCACCCCTCTTCAGACCCAGGACTTCACCCCTCTTCAGACAGACTTGACTACCCCTTGGAACGTCAGAAGAACAGCCAGGACTTCACCCCTCTTCAGACCCAGGACTTCACCCCTCTTCAGACAAACTTGAATTCTCCTTGGAACGTCAAAGAACAGCCAGCCAGGACTTCATCCCTCTTCAGACAAACTTGACTTCCCCTTGGAACGTCAGAAGAATAGCCAGCCAGGACTTCATCCCTCTTCAGACCCAGGACTTCACCCCTCTTCAGACAAACTTGACTTCCCCTTGGAACGTCAGAAGAACAGCCAGCCAGGGCTTCATCCCTCTTCAGACCCAGGACTTCACCCCTCTTCAGACATGCTTGACTTCCCCTTGGAACGTCAGAAGAACAGCCAGGACTTCACCCCTCTTCAGACCCAGGACTTCACCCCTCTTCAGACAGACTTGACTTCCCCATTAAAACGCCAGAAGAACAGCCAGGACTTCACCCCTCTTCAGACATGCTTGACTTCCCCTTGGAACGTCAGAAGAACAGCCAGGACTTCACCCCTCTTCAGACCCAGGACTTCACCCCTCTTCAGACAGACTTGACTTCCCCATTAAAACGCCAGAAGAACAGCCAGGACTTCACCCCTCTTCAGACAGACTTGACTTCTCCTTGGAACATCAGAAGAACAGCCAGCTAGGACTTCACCCCTCTTCAGACAGACCTGACTTCCCCTTGGAACGTCAGAAGAACAGCCAGGACTTCACCCCTCTTCAGATTCCCCATTAAAACGCCAGAAGAACAGCCAGGACTTCACCCCTCTTCAGACCCAGGACTTCACCCCTCTTCAGACAGACTTGACTTCCCCTTGGAACGTCAGAAGAACAGCCAGGACTTCACCACTCTTCAGACAGCCCTGAATTCCCATTGAAACGTCAGAAGAACAGCCAGCTAGGACTTCACCCCTCTTCAGACAGACCTGACTTCCCCTTGGAACGTCAGAAGAACAGCCAGCTAGGGCTTCACCCCTCTTCAGACAGACCTGACTTCCCCTTGGAACGTCAGAAGAACAGCCAGCTAGGACTTCATCCCTCTTCAGACAGCCCTGACTTCCCCTTGGAACGTCAGAAGAACAGCCAGCTAGGACTTCACCCCTCTTCAGACCCAGGACTTCACCCCTCTTCAGACCCAGGACTTCACCCCTCTTCAGACAGACCTGACTTCCCCATTAAAACGCCAGAAGAACAGCCAGGACTTCACCCCTCTTCAGACCCAGGACTTCACCCCTCTTCAGACAGACTTGACTTCCCCTTGGAACGTCAGAAGAACAGCCAGGACTTCACCACTCTTCAGACAGCCCTGAATTCCCATTGAAACGTCAGAAGAACAGCCAGCTAGGACTTCACCCCTCTTCAGACAGACCTGACTTCCCCTTGGAACGTCAGAAGAACAGCCAGCTAGGGCTTCACCCCTCTTCAGACAGCCCTGACTTCCCCTTGGAACGTCAGAAGAACAGCCAGCCAGGACTTCACCCCTCTTCAGACAGCCCTGACTTTCTCCTGGAACGTCAAAAGAACAGCCAGGACTTAACCCCTCTTCAGACAGCCCTGACTTCCGCTTGGAACGTCAGAAGAACAGCCAGGACTTCACCCCTCTTCAGATAGCCCTGACTTTCTCTTGGAACGTCAGAAGAACAGCCAGGACTTCACCCCTCTTCAGACAGCCAGGACTCCGTCTTCAGACCTCCCTGACAAACACCCAGGATTCACAACCTCGATCAACGAAACCACCACGAAACCAAGAGGGCCCTAAGCCCCTGAACAACTTGGCCATATGGGCGCTAGCCAAAAGGTCGTTGAACTCTACTGGAATGTACCACGTATAATCACAGTCAACAGAATGTTCGCAAGTGTACAAAGCTTTAAGCGTTCAGATTGAGTGAGAGAGAGAGAGAGAGAGAGAGAGAGAGAGAGAGAGAGAGAGAGAGAGAGAGAGAGAGAGAGAGAGTGTGTGTGTGTGTGCGTGTGCGTCTGTGTGTCTGTGCGTGCGTGTGTGACTGTTTATACAGGAGTGACAAATGATAAATGTGGTTTCCATCGGTTGTACTTGTAGGTAATGACTGATACGGTGAGAGTGCGGGTCTGTGTGTGGATATGGCACTGTTGAGACAGACCTACGGGGGTGGGGAAAGAGAACTGGTAAGGTGGGTTATCAATACCTGACCTCTTTCCGCATACTTCTTTAGCGACAATCTGGAGCAAGCTGAAGCTGAATTCCATACTATTCGAAGACTGAAGCACTGTACTGGGCAGGCTTTGGTTGATAAGGATCGATGGAAGACGTAGTCACTCTTGGATAAGCGTTGATTTGTTCACTTGAAAAAAAAAAAAATCATCCGTACCTCTTCTCATTCTCGGCCACAGTGCAAAAGTCGACAATAGCTGAGAAATTAATGAAGTCAATAAATCAAATACCCACCGTTTCACTGGCACAGGCTAACAGTTCCAACAAAAATCTGGAACATCTCAATGTATGTCAAAGCCAAATTAACGTCCAACACTGCAGGCTAAACTTGCGATGATGATAAATCATGATCATTTTCAACATAATCATAAAACTGTTCGTAAAAGAACCCTCCCACTCTTTTTCATAATTTGGTGAACAGGTGACATAGTTTACTCGCACGATTATCTGGTATTCGACAAACTTACAGTTCTCATGATCATCTGCTGACGTGATGGAGACTACACACACGATATGATTGACGAAATCAGCTTCATCGTTCTTATCTCATGCCGTTAATCAGTAACACCCACGCACGCACACACTGAGAAAACGCACTGGGACACATGTACAAAGTGTGCGTGTGTGTGTGTGTGTGCGACAGTGGTGTGTGGTGTGAGGTATGCAACACAGGCATGAGAACGACTATGCATTCATGTGCAAGTGCTCAACACGTGGGTTATAAACGTGGGTTTGCTGGATACCGGCCAAGTGTGAGTGATACGATGAGACAAGTGTGGTTCCCTTGACAGACCGGGGTAAAAACGGACAGATGAAAATGACAGCTGGCGTAGCCTAGCAGATATCACAGCTACTTGACCTGTCTCGACACTAAACACACCAGCTCACCCAGTCCGTGAAGACTTCTTGCACTTAACTGACGTTCATTTGGAGCAAGCTTCGGGCCTTGCCTGGACGTTGTGGTTTTCGAATAACGAGTCAGTATCTATGTTTCGTTTGGGCTGGAACGTACGATTTCTGAGTCATTCAACCTTCTTCCCACCCAAAACCACATAATCAAACAAAATACGTGCATTTTCATTGGCCTGAGCGTAAAAAAGTTCCAAGACTAAACCGATCGGTCCCTGCAACTGGAAGGATTTTCTGCAGTCATCTCGCAGACGTCACACATGACGTCACACGCCGCGATAGTTCTTTCAGCAAAGACCTCAGTTCAACCGCCAACACCAACACTTGTAGAAACATGTGCACAGTGCGTACGTCAGAGTACGCGCGCTTGTGTGGGGCTGGGAGTGGGGGGTGTTTGCATGCACACACGGGCGGATGTTAGCACGTGAACAGAGCTTAAGCGTCAGTTCAGACGTGTGTACCTCTGTGTGTGTGTGTGTGTGTGTGTTTGAACTGATTGCATTGTTCTGAAGTATTTTACGGTTGTTCTTTTGATGATGTTTCCCTCTATATTCTCCTTTTTTTTTTCTTTTTTTTTTCGTAGCGTCAGTAGTAAAGCACTCTTCTGAAGAACGGCAATTGCTATTCACAACCAAAGACCCACCACCCCCGCCCCCTCCCCTCTCTCTCTCTCTGAGTCTCAGAGAACAGACAGATGTTTGGCAACACACTATTTGCTTTGAGCATTCTCATCCGCCTGCGGTACTGGGGTGGGGGGAAACGAGCTCGTGGCATGCATATCCACAATGAGGCTTCAGCTCGACCCCCAGCTCTCTGTTTACACGGAGACAATGCTGTGGTTTGCACTGCATGCATGCCGACTGCATCGCTTTGTGAAACCACAGAGTCTGAAGAGTCCCGTTCGGGCAAATCGGTGGTGAAACTCTACTCGCAACCATCATGCACGCAGTAAACGAAAAGGGAGCGAAGATTCATTCCTATTCTCCCAGTTCTACCGTTATTTTTGCGCACAAGACAGCGACTGAGGAGAGGGATTTTCAACTCACGGCTTTTTCTGACAACATGGAAAAAGCCCCCTCTCCCCTCTCCACAACCACACCCCCTTTCTCTGTAATACACAATGAAATTCCTAATCACCCTCCACACACATATACATGGTGTCTGTCCAAAATCGTTTGTGAGAAAACATGTTAAATGTAAACACAAATACGACTGTTACCACAAACGCTACACGTCATTATAATGTGTACTGAAAGTAAAACTTGGTCACACACACACAAACACACACACACGCACGCGAACATGCGCGCGCGTGGACGCGGGGCGCTGACAGACAAAAGAGTTGGAAGGAATGGGAGGTTAGAGTATCTGCTCAACAGACTTCTGAATAATTCGGCCAACCAACCAAACCGTCAGTGAAAAAAAGTGTGTGTGTGTTTGCGTGCGTGCGTGCGTGTGCGTGTGCAGAGACCAAATAAACTATGATACAAACTCCGGTGTTTGGTTCCCCGCCACGAGGTGTGAAGAATCTTCTCAGTTTCAAAGTTCATCCAAATTAATTAAGATATAAGAGAGTGATGCATGCACTGGGAGGTGTATGGGATGAGTGGGGTGGGTGAGGAGGGGGGGTGCGGGGCTAGAGGCGTGGGTGGGTTTGGTGTGGTGTGGGGGTATTGTCACGGACGTATATATAAGTATATCGTAAGTTCGTGGGGTGATGTGAAGTGCTGTGTCGCACGCACGCGTGATTCCTTTCTATTGTAAGTCATTGCGAGGTGTGTTCTTCGCACGCGCCTTTAAAAAAAAAAATAAATAAAAATAAAAAAAAAATTGTGTGTGTGTGTGTGTGTGTGTGTGTTGTGTGTGTGCATATATTGTGTGCGCGCGGGTGTGTCACATGCGCAAGCGCTTGCGCGAACATGTGTGTTACGCTCGTGTAGTTGTGTGTGCTTGTGCGTGTTCACGCGTTTCTTTTCTGTCTTTTCTTTTCTTTTTCATTATATATATCAACTTTTATATTAAAAAAAAAAAAAAAATCACTGTATGTATGTGTCCGTGCGTGTGCATCTGTGTATGTGCCCACGCGCATTGTGTGAGTGGGTAGGTGGCACTATGAAGGCCGACGGAGGTCTTCAACTCATTCATTTTTCTTTTGATACAAGCCACAAGGTCATCGAGTCTTCCACCGACCGTACACTCCGTCGTGCGTGTATGTTTGAGAGGAGGAGGAGGAGGAAGGCGAACTTCGTTCTCTCTCTCACACAGTTGTCGCGAGTGAAAAGGAGCCGAGACCGACCGCCTGCTGTTCTCACTCTTGAGTACTGGAAGAGAGGAAGGAATGGAATGTATCAAAGCGTGTGTGTGTGTGTGTGTGTGTGTGTGTGTGTGTGTGTGTGTGTGTGTGTGTGTGTGTGTGTGTGTGTGTGTGTGTGTGTGTGTGTGTGTGTGTGTGTGTGTGTGTGTGATGCTGAGTGAACAAGATAGACGGAGACGAGAAAGAGACGGAGAGAGTGACAGAGACTCACAGAGAGACAGACAGAGACACACAAAAAATGAACTGTTGCAAGTTCACACATGTCCGAGAGTAAGAGTATAAATTATTTCCACCAGCCGGCCCGATGGTCATCACGTTTAAATCAGACATTCAGTAGAACTAGTATGGTGCAATTTGATGCAATTATAGTAACTCTGTATCACATGTACACACACGTATACAGACACATGGGAGCACGCACATGCACACCACACACACACACGAACAGAGAATGATAGATCCGTGCATGCACAAGGGCACACACACACACACACGGACACAACCCTCTCTCCGAGTGTGTGTGTGTGTGTGTGTGTGTGTGTGTGAGAGAGAGAGAGAGAGAGAGAGAGAGAGAGAGAGGGCCTGAGAGAGAGGAAGAGACAGGAAGAGAAATTCAGATAGATGGACAGACACAGAGATGCTGAGAGCGATATGAAAGGTTTAATTTACTTCAAACAAAACGAATCACAATGAAAAAAAAACACACAAAAACCCCAAACAACAACAACAACAAACAAACAAAAATAATTTTTTTACTAGGGTAATGAGTGATAAGTAATTAACATGTTTTTCTTCCCATCCAACTGTGGGGGCATAAAAACATTAACATAAAAGATGAGTACAATATGTCTAACAGAATCAGAAAAGGAGACAGACAGAAACTGCCAATACCAGAGCAAATTTCTTAGCAAAACACTGGATCATTTAAAGAATTCAGGCAGACAGACAGATAGACAGACAACATCACCACCACCACCATCAACAACAACAACAAAATCTTGGCCAACTTCAGAACCACAGGTAGATAATATTCATCCACTGATCCCATATATAATAATAACTGAGGTGTGAAGACTGGACAAACTCAACAGCGGACAAATACATAGAAACATAATAACACTCCAAGGTAGAAAAGACACAAAACAATGTAACAATAACAGCAGGTTTAAACAGCACTTTTAAACCTTTCAAAGAGCTTTAAAATAACATGCCAGTCAGTACAATAACATGCTAGTCGCACACACATACACACACACACACACACGCACACACACGCACACACACACACACACACACACGCACATGCATGAACTGAAAGCTCCCCGTTTGTGTTTCTCTCTACTGAATTTGGCAACACAAAAGATTCTGTCCACAGCAGGAGAGTGAGCAGATCTGGAATATAAGGAACATAACAACACACACACACACACACACACCAGCAACAGCAAAACAAAAAGAAAGATGGGAAGTGTATCCATCACAATCATGAATCTAATGCTCTGACAGGCACACTCCAAGACAAAAAAAAAAAAAAAAATCAATGAAACCCGCTTGTCATAACTGACCCAATGGGTCTGTACTGGCAAAACATATGAAGAACACATGTTGCTAGCTAGAAAAAGTAAATCTCTTCCCCCTAACCAGCTGCAAAGATTAAAAACAAAAACAAAACCAACAACAAAAAACACCAACTAGATAAAATACAAGGCTGAAAATCAAATAAATAGATAAATAAATAAATTAAAAAATAACCAAACAAACAATTGAATGACTATATAATTGAATAAATAAAATCTAAAATAATAAAACACTTTCTGTGTTTTTCAACATGGGTGCAGTATATTCTCTTTGGCTTTGCTTCTTTACCGTTTCAAACAAACCATATATATGTGAACAAAATAAAAGGAATATGCTGTTGCTGGTGGTGTTTTATACTCTAAGCCCAACAAACTGTCACAGTGAGCTAAAAGTAAATTTTCCTTGTGGATGCAATTTCTATAGTAAGGTGATGAAATCTATAATAAAAAAAGAAAGAAAAAAAAAGAAAGTATAATTTATATAATTTATAAGGTACTAGCAAAAACTCGTCACAAGGCAGTGAAAGAGAGAGGGAGAGACAGACAGACAGAGACAGATGTTGCGGAAGAAAGAGACAGAAGTACTGAGAGATGTAGACATAAATTAAATGTATAAAAAAGAAAAAAAAAAAAAAAAAAAGAAAAGAAAAGAAAAGAAGATGGGAAAATATGAATTATTACTGAATTACTGTATTATTACTGTATTCCTATTATTTTTTATCACAACAGATTTCTCTGTGTGAAATTTGGGCTGCTCTCCACATGTAGAGCGCGTCGCTACACTGAGAGTGCCACCCTTTTTTTTTGGTTTTTTTTTTTCCACCTGCAATTTTAATTTTTTTTCCTATCTAAGAGGATTTTTCTTCAGAATTTTGCCAGGGACAACAACCCTTTTCTTGCTGGGGGTTCTTTTACGTGCACTAAGTGCATGCTGCACACGGGACTTCAGTTTATCATCTCATCCAAATGACTAGCATCCAGACCACCACTCAAGGTCTAGTGGAGGGGAAGAAAATACTGGAGACTATGGGATTCGAACCAGTGTGCTTAAATTCTCTCGCTTCCAAGGCGGATGCGTTACCTTTAGGCCAACACTCCACTTCACATGTACATACATCAAAGATGCAAATGCATGCTCATTTCTGCATTTTGACCAACAGAATTCAACTCAAATGACGAAGACACAAATATGGAGATTGAGACAAAAGTTTCAGTTTCAAATTTAACTCACTGAGCATTTTGCTCTGGTGTGAAAATTTGTCTCATTAAACCGGATTTCATGTTCCAACAGATAGGCGCAAAAGCCAAGTGGTTAAAGCGTTGGACTTCCAATCTGAGGGTCCCGGGTTAAAATCTCGTTAACTGCGCCAGGTGGGTAAAGGGTGGAGATATTTCTGATCTCCCAGGTCACACATATGTGCAGACCTGCTTGTGCCTAAACTCCCTTCGTGTGTATATGCAAGCAGAAGATTAAATACACACATGAAAGATTCTGTAATCCATGTCAGCATTCGGTGGGTTATGGAAACAAGAACACATCCAGCATGCACATCCCCCAAAACGGAGCATGGCTGCCTACATGACGAGGTAAAAATGGTTATGTACGTAAAAGCCCACTCATGTACGCATGAGTGAACGTGGGAGTTACAGCCCACAAACGAAGAAGAACGTTCCTACGTATACGCAAAAACTGTCAAGGATGGGAACTAATATTTCTGGATGTGTTAACATGCAGTTTGGAGGACAAAAAACAATATATGTGACACAGAACACGAAAAACCATCTAAAGTTGCAACCAGCTGTTCCTGGCTATATACAAACATATGTTATTCAGGTCAAAATAATGAAAATCAACTTTGTTTTTTCTTGTGTGTTTTTTTTGTTTTTTTGTTTTTTTAATACAAATTTCGCATCTTTGAAGTCTTATCTTTGCTACTGTCGTTAAGTATTTTGGCACAAAACTGCCTGAAACTGTAGTAATTTTAATGTTTTCAGGAGCATGCCCTGTTGGTACTGCTGCACACATTCATTACTTGTGTCGCACTGTTCAATGCATTTGACTCCAGGCTTTTTCTGAAATTGTCACAAAAATATGTCACACACACAGGAATGGTATTGGTGGAAAGAGGAAGGAAGTAGGAAAGGATGGTCAAAAGTCCAGGAGAGTACTGGTTCAAAGTCTGCCACCCACAGACCAATGACCCTGGGCCAAGACTGTCAAAGTTTGAAATGCCCACCACTTACTTACCACTGATCCACACACACACACACACACTCACATGTGTGTGTGTGTGTGTGTGTGTGTGTGTTCGTCTTCAGTTTAAGGTCTTTCCACTTGAAGTGATATTAGACGAAGAAAAAAAAAAAAAAAATGGGGCTAGGGGTTGTGGGAGGGGGGTGGGGATAAAAGTGTGTGTATGTGTGGAGGGTGAATAGGGAGAGACAACGCTAGGGAAAATGGAAACGTTATAAACGCCAACATCAAACAACTATAACAAATGTCCTATTGGACTATGCAGCAAACCTTCTGCAACAGCAAATAACACATTGGAATTGTTAATAACACATTCAAAAGAACTTTTGATGAAGTCTGGTAAAAAAATTTTTAGATTCTGACATTCGAATATTATATGGTTGCTAGATATATATTCTCCACATATGCACCTAACATCTTTTCCTGAACTTAGTTATAAAAGCATTCAGTGTGTGTGTGTGTGTGTGTGTGTGTGTGTGTGTGTGTGTGAGATGTGTGATACGTCCCAAAAATGTTTATCAATGGCTCTGTAACCTGAATGAAGTTATTTTACCTTAAGTTATTTGCATTCCTTATCCCTTCGAAAGGGTACTTGGCCTATATGAATAAACCATCTCTCCTACATTTCTCCCTTGCATAAAACAGTGGACACAAATTTACACTGGAACAAATACACTTTTTTTGTGACTGTTTCACTTTTGGATGTTGTCAGTGTGCAGGATATACTTTAATGACATGCAAGTCAACTTTTTCTGGTTTACTTTAACTGTTTTTGTTTGTGTTTTCAGTCAGTACAACTTTAACTAATATGACAATGTATGGTTAGTCTCTGGCATGTGTGTGTGTGTGTGTGTGTGTGTGTGTGTGTGTGTGTGTGTGTGTACATACTTGTTTGTGTGCATACATGTGTTTTTGTGGCAGACCATGTAATCCACTAAAAATACAATCATTTTCAAAACTTGTGCTTTCATTTGATTACAGAATGCCCCCCCCCCCTCCCCCCGGAAAAAAAAAGCTGAATCATAAGAAAAAAAATTATTACAAAACAAAACAAAACTGACCACCATATAATAGTATGCATTTTCAAATTATACACTTCAATTATTGCCAGTTTTTCTCACATCTTTAAATTATGGAAGTTAATTAATTCTAAAATCATTATTATCTAATTATCGCTCTTTGATTCATTAAAATTCAATGCAAAAATTTGCTAATATTCATTTAAAAAAAAAAAAAAAGAAAAAAAAAAGGGCATGCTGAATGGTAGGCAGTGAATCCTCACCCTTCCCAAACGAATCAAAAGATGATTAAAAAAACCCAAACAAAAAACTGACAACAAATGTGTGTGTGTGTGTGTGTGTGTGTGTGTGTGTGTGTGTGTGTGTGTGTGTGTGTTTGTGAGTGTATGTGTGTGTGTGTGTGTGTGTGTGTGTATGCACATGTGTGTCACTGTGTGTGGTGGCTTTGTGTGAGTGTGTGGTGTGTGTGTGTGTGTGTGTGTGTGTGTGTGTGTGTGTGTGTGTGTGATGTGAAGTATGAGAAAGCAAGCTGAAGGTTCATCAGGTTAAGAACACTGTGCATTCAACCGAGGCATAGAGCACCCACGCTATACACTACCACCATCACTTCAGTACTACATGTCCTACAGTGTCGACAACTGTTGCTCATTAGGAAGAGTACAGACACTACTGTGTTGTGCCATGTTTCAACTGTGTGTGGTCTGTGAGAGTGTTGGGTCACTTCACTGCGCTTTAAGCCATTTATAAACAATGAGTATCAGTATCAGTATCAGTAGCTCAAGGAGGCATCACTGCGTTCGGACAAATCCATATACGCTGCACCACATCTGCTAAGTAGATGCCTGACCAGCAGCGTAACCCAACGCGCTTAGTCAGGCCTTGAGAAAAAAAAAAAATTTATAAACAATGAGGTGAAGAGAACAAAGACGAACAAACAGTAAAGAGTGGCAACTGTCTCCGTTTACAAGGTACACAACTTCAAGTCAATGCTGCCTACACTGCCAATTCAGCTAGCACATAGGTAAATAAGAGGTACACTCGAACAAACCCAGACATTTCCTAAAAAAAGGAAGCGCCAGGCTTGTCCCTACAGAGATCATTTGACAAGTGCACACAGCAGCAAGAAAACAAACGAACAAAAAAACTGTCAGTATTCAAGAAAAAAAGCAAATAAAAATAATGTTTTTGACTGCATCTATGAAGATATATATCACTGATTTTCAGCCTTGCATACTTTCAGTAATTTCATATTTATTCTCCTGACGTGTGTTTGAACAAAATTATAAAGCACCAGATATTTTGCTGTGCCTAAAGTGTAAAGCTTCTCATCTATCATCAAGCTGATCAACAAGTTTTTTTTGTTTTTTCACACAAATCCATTCTCGATACATCTACATGCGAAAATGAATGTGACTATGATCAAATATTGCCAAGTAATTGAAAGTGCAGTGGTACTTGTATACCAGACACAAATTAGTGACACACATTGACACAAACACACATATATATCTCATGATAAACACACATATGCATATTCACACACACACACACACACACACACAGAGAAATGTAAATTGAAAACAAACACACACGTGTGCATGAATACATGTGGGTGTGGAGGGCAGATACAAGACCAGTGGCAACAGCTGGTTCTGACATGGAACACACAGAACACAGACTAAAAAAAATGGGGATGGCAACAATTTGCCCGTCAGTGTCACCACACCCTTCTCACTAACAAGCATCCAGTGATGTACATCCATATGTCACCATGATTCTTCATCCAAGAGTAAAAAAACACTGCCACCATGTAGTAAACATCAAATAGCAAACTAAAACACTGAAAATGATACTGAAATGTTGATGTCACCAACAGGAAAGCAGATAATTTAGATCTGCGAGAAGACTACGACACTCATTACCAATGACCCCCTACTCTCAGTCTTTCTCCACTCTATGAATAACTGCGGTCTCATCACACATAAAAACTGCGAGCTCCAACTTCGGTACGCGAGAGACTGGTAAAGGAGTGAACATCACACCCTGAAGAACCGTTGTACGAACGGGTGTGAAAACTGTTCTACAAACGACTAAACTTGGTGGGGCCGGGGTGAAGAGATATCTTGAGCATATTTAGCTATGTGAGGGAGCTTGCATGCATGTTAAAATGCGTTTAGCAAGCGAAATACCCTGGAGCTAAGAGAAATCAAGAAACCAACGCTGAAACCTCGCATGCTGTGTGGTTGCCCCGTACAGTCTGCATGTTAACGGCTCAAGCATGGAACAACGATACACAAAGAACGACTACTTGTCTCTAAAAGAGACGCACGCATCACAAACTGAATTCGCCACGCCGAAAGCAGCGAACAGAAACAATTTCATGCCTAAACTACCAAGACAATCATGCTTGCTTACCTTTTTCACGGTATTTAGCGACGCCTTGTAAGCTGAAAGGCTGGTGACACCTCAAAGGTCGACTGCTGAAGTCGCGCAGGGTGAAAACTTCGAGACGTCAACGACGTACCTTCTCTCGTGCGATTTTTTGGGGCTGGCCTGTGGTAAAGGGAAGTAACCCCGTTTCGCTTGCTGTCCATGTGGCCCTTGACATTCACTCGTTTGTTTTCCCACTTTTGTGGCAAACACACGTGCGCATGTGTGTGTGTGTGTGTGTGTGTGTGTGTGTGTGTGTGTGTGTGTGTGTGTGTGTGTGTGCACGCGCTTGTGACTGAGCGCGCACAATATGTGTATGTGTGTGTGGACTCGGATGTGTGACACGTGCTACCGCGTGCGCGTATGTGTAATTTCTTGCCTGATTTTGCCGCCAGTCAACTGATATACGTATTTATAATCGTTGTCAACATGTGCCAATATGTATGTGTGTGTGTGTGTGTGTGTGTGTGTGTGTGTAGTGTGGTTGCGTGTCAGTGTGTGCGCGCCGCGTGTTTATGGTTTCTAAATTTGAAATACTGATTGTAATTCATATATATATATATATATATATATATATATATATATGCCGCTTACACTGATCCCAGTGACGCAAAACTGAATTATACCAATTAACACCCTGTGCCAGTGGCACCGTGGAAAAAAAAGATATGAGAAAAAGAAAAAAGCATCTTCAAAAGTGAGCCATGCAGACTGAGAAAGGTAGATAGATCAACTGAAGACCAGGATTGTCTTAATTAGCAAAAGGAAATAAATAAATAAATATTTTTTTTAAGGCAATGTCAATGTTTTGGATCCAGTCGTTGCGATTTCCATAGTTTTTTTTTTTTTTGTTTTTTTTTAAAGCCTTGCTCAGGCTCTGACAGCTCAAACCATCACCAGTCCCACAATTCTTTTTTTAGATGTGGCTGATCGACTTGGTGCTGACAAACGAAATATAATTATTGTGAGCATATCAGAGTTTCTGCGTCGTACGTGTGTTTTGACAGCTGAGGTTAATTATGAGTTAATTCTGTGTAGGGTGGGTATACAATAATATAACTATGTGTCACATCGCTGAAGATCTTATTAAGTGCGTCTTGTGTACACCATACGACAAAATTTATTTGACGATTTTTATTTTATTTTATATTTTTATTTTTTTTAAATTTTTTTACCAAGCTGTTGGTTTCCAGTCAAGGTGTTCGAATTCAATTTTAACTTATACAGAACAACTATTGTGTCTCAGTGTGTTTTGCATTGTCAGTTGTATCTCGTCTGATATTGTATGCTTAAAACAACTGAAAGAATACAGTCCGTGTTACACGTTTTTATTCATTCATTTATTTATTATTGTTTCTGGACGTTTACACTGAAAGCCGTTTTTGTTTACCTTTGACAAGAAGTGCCATGACGTAAACAATTATCTTATCATTCACATCATAGCAAAGCCTTGTGGGTAATATTTAAATTTTCAGACTGATGTACATTGATTAGTTTCGTAACCAAGTGTTTGCAACGGACGAAAATCACTTCACCAATGTTGACAGGGAAATTATCAATGATTACTGTTGTTCTTCATCAGTACTTGATCGATGAAGTTGTTGGTGGTGTTGTGATGAATGATTTTCTTGCTGTTGTTGTTGTTGATGGTACTTTTCTTCCGTGATTTACCGGCTCTGGAAGCGCAACGGTGTGTGTGTGTGTGTGTGTGTGTGTGTGTGTGTGTGTGTGTGTGTGTGTGCGCGCGCGCGCGCGCGCGCGATCTTGCGTGGCAGTGTGTGTGCATGTTCGTGTATCAGTATATGTGTGTGTGTGTGCTTGCGTGTGGTGTGTATAAACGCGCATGTGTGTGTGTATATGTGTGTGTACGTGTGTGTGTGTGTGTGTGTGTGTGTGTGTGTGTGTGTGTGCATGTGTGTGTGCGCGCTTGTGTGTGTGTGTGAACTGAAAGGTTTACTGATTTGCATGTGTTTGTGTGTGTTGACAATGTGTGTGT
>NC_134877.1:23461139-23518639 GCF_041734735.1 Babylonia areolata | reverse complement strand
CGCCAATAGTAACACCAAACAGAAAAGTCCAGAAGCATCGTGTTCAAATTCGTGGCAATGCATGCAATGGAAAATAAACAAACAAAAACAGTTGAGGGGCGGGGGCCTGGGGGGGGGGGGGGGGGGGCAGCTAGGGGGAGGGGAGGGGGTAGTGGAGTGGGGTTGAGAGGGTGTGTCGGGCATGGGATGAAGGCGTATAAGGGGGTGGATAGTAGTTTACCAATATTGGATTTTACACGCTGTTTTAAAGGATGAGTCAGAATCATAATATCAAGACTGACGGGCGCAATATCCGAATGGTTAAAGCGTTGGACTTTCAATCTGAGGGTCCCGGGTTCGAATCTCGGTGTCGGCGCCTGGTGGGTAAAGGGTGGAAATTTTTCCGATCTCCCAGGTCAACATATGTGCAGACCTGCTTAGTGCCTGAACCCTCTTCGTGTGTATACGCAAGCAAAAGATCAAATACGCACATTAAACATCCTGTAATCCATGTTAGTGTTCGGTGGGTTATGGAAACAAGAACATACCCAGCATGCACCCCCCGAAAGCGGAGTATGGCTGCCTACATGACGGGGTAAAAACGGTCATACAAGTAAAAGCCCACTCGTGTATATACGAGTGAATGTGGGAGTTGCAGCCCACGAACGCAGAAGAAGAAGAAGATCATATCAAGACCGAAGGCGATGCATTTCAAGGAGCATAAGCCCAACACAGGACTGTTTTGCCCCGAAGCTCTTGTAGGAGAGTCTTCTCAACAGTTGGAAGCACTTTAAGTACCTTGGATCCATCCTCACTGAATAAGGGTCTAAGATCGAAGTACTGACAAGAACTGCGCAGACCGCCACAGCACTGCTAACACTGAAGCCCATCAGAGAGACAAGAACATCCTTCTCAGAATAAAAGCTGAAGCTCTTGCATGCACTGGTTCTTCTCTCTATTTCTTGTAACACATGCGAATCCTGGACTTCAGAGAAGGATCCAAGCTGAGGAAATGAGATGCTTCAGAGACTCCTTGCCATCTCCCCTACAAGGAACGCATAACAAAATGAAATCAGGGAAACCATCAGACAGCACATCGGTCCGTATGAAGACCTTCTGAGTGGAAAAAAAACCCCTACAACAACAGGAAATAAGATGATAACGCCACGTGACAAGATGTGTCGGGCTCTCCAAGATAATAATAATAATAATAATAATAGTAATAATAATGATAGTATTTATATAGCGCTGAATCTTGTGCAGAGACAAATCTAAGCGCTTTTACACCAGTCATTCACATGCATGCATAACTCTAAAACTGAAGAAATTGAAGACAAGGAAGAGGTAGGGGAGGGAGGCTATCTTGTGAAGAGGTGGGTTTTAAGGCCAGACTTGAAAACGGAGCTGAGTGCGGAGACCTGACGAAGCGAAAGATGAAGTTCATTCCAAAAGCAAGCCGGGTCCAGAGACAGAGAAAGAACGGCGTCCAACAGTGGGGTGTTTGAATCTGGATATGCGTAAACAGAGTGGATCCGAAGCCGATAAACACTTCAACGAACAGTGCAGGGGAAAATGGACACGAGACAAGACAGTGAAAGAAACAGGCAGACAATATCGATCCTTGAATGGATAGAGATGAGCTTTGCTAGAACTCTGGCCCCCATCACACGACAGCCAGAAATGAAGACGTTCAGGAGTGCAGCGCCCTCACGATCAGTAACGGTAACAGTGACCTCCAAACTTCTGCAGTCAAAGGAATAAGGCAGCCCAGGCTAACACGAAGAAAATTAAATCATCAAAAATTTTGACAACAAAGAGAAAATAGCATCAGTTTAAATCCGAAAAGTTGAAGTTTTTGCAGCTGTAAATCCTGTTGATTATCAAAAGTCGGCAGAGTCTTTTAGATGAGTACGTGGAGACATGTTAATGCATATTGACGAAATAAAATCTAAAAATTACTTTTGATTGTTTGACATGGTGGTAATGCCGAGTTGCAACCGTGAAGACAAATCGAGTGGTACTGACTCTAAATAAAATAAATTCAACCGCGTTATACTGGCGCGGTGGCCGAATAGTTAGGGTGCTGGATTCTCCATCGAGTTTCCTGAGTTCGATCCCAGATTTCGGCGCCTCTGGTGGGTTAAGGGTGGAGATTTTTTCCCGATCTCCCAGGTCAACGTTATGTGCAGACCTGCTAGTAGTGCCTGAAGCCCCTTCGTGTGCATACACATACAGACGATCAAATGCGCCCGTCAGAGATCCTGTAAATCATGTCACCGATCGGTGGGTTATGGAAACAAGAACATACCAAACATGCACACCCCCGATAACAGAGTATGGATGCCTACATGGATAAACAATCTATTCATATATCTAAACATATTTCTACTTTGTAATTTAATCTTTCCTTTCATTCATTCACACATTCATTCATTTTTGGTGGGGTGGGGGTGCGAGGGGTTGAGGGAGTGATGGGAAGAGGGCGCGGGAGAACAGTGGAGGGAGGCAGCCACCGAGATGGTACACGTGTACCCGGCAAAATTTCAGGGGGCATTTTTGTGGGGTTCCACTTCAGACAGAAGACCGGCTACAGAATCCGTCGACAGCAGCTGCGCGTTGATCCATCGCTTGAACTGCTGCAGAGCACCCAGTTTGTTCGTGGCGCTGACGTGAACCTCCATCTGCGACATCAACAACTTCTTCATCCGGCCTTCTCTTTTCTTGCGGCGTTTCCCGTTCACCACGTTACGGAAGTAGAGCAAGGGCGTGAGAACGGAGCTAAGAGGCAGAAGGAACACGGAGAGAATGGCAGAGATGTTGCTACTAAAAACCGGTCTTCCCATGCTGGCCCTGAAGCCCAGCACGCTGACGGTGCACCAGCACGCAAACTGACAAAACACAACGGAAAAAAACCGCCTGGCGAGAGTCGTCTGGCGATCCGACACGCTCAACATTTCCATGTTGATTTCTTTATTTTGCACGGACCAGTACACAAGCACCTGTCCTACAGCAGCCAGGACAGCGAGGACAAATCTGAAAACAACGAGGACGCCGAAAGAGTAGTCGTGTCCGGGGAAATCTTTTCTTGAGATCGGCAGCGCAAAGCAGATACCACTCTGAGTGTAGAACGCCCAGTCAGCTGTCCGAGGGAACAGAGGAACCGCGGCAATGAAAGCTCCGAGAGTCCAAGCCAAAGCAACGGTGATTTGAGACGAACGTTTGCAGAAATGCAACCCACTGAACGGAAAGTGTAAAACAAGAAACCGTTCCAGAGTTATCAAACAAACAATCAAAGCAGAAACCACTGTGGATAGTAACGACAAGAAGCCTGCTAATTTGCAACCAGCGCTGTTCCTCCAGATTGCGTCATTCCACAAGTAAGAGTCTCTGTATCTCAAATCAGCCAGGCAAATGATGGACAGACAGACACCCATGAGGAAATCAGCCACCGACAAATTCGCCACGAGCAAATCATACCCTTTCTTTATTTTCAAACGATATACAAATGCTCTGGACACGAAGCCAGTTAAATTGCCTAAGACAGAGAGGAAGGCGAGAACAGACAGACAGACTCTGAGGATCCTGGATTGCAATAGGTCGTAACAAGAAGAGATTTCATCAGATGGAGCTTTACAACTGGCCACGTTAAAACCAGAAGGCAGCAGCATTGGACAGCACAGCTTGTAGTTGTCGGTCATCAACACTTCCAGAGAACCAAGGCGAAGGAATATGTCTGGCGGAAAATCAGTCACCGGATTTCCACGCAAATCCAGAACACGAAGGTTTCCTAATCCCTGGAATCCAGAGTCAGCCACACGAGTAATCCCGTTATTTCTTAAGTTCAACTGTACCAAGTCGGAGAAAACGTGCCATGATTGAAAATCCCCCTGTGACATACCAACACGTGATATTTCAAGTAGGCTTAGTCTGGGAACTGCTTTGCGGACTGGCAAAGACTGTCTAAAGATGGAGGTCAAGGGATTTCCGGAAATGTAAAGTTGTCGTAAGTTGAACAGATTACTGAGGTCATCGGCTTTGATTTCAATCAGCATGTTGTCAGAAAGGTCAAGAATTTGCAGATTAGGAAGAGCAACACTGCCAACACCAGTATGGTTACACCGTGTAAAATTTAAATATACCAAGAGACTGTTATTCGCAACGGTTTCTAGTGTCATGTTACTGCCACTGGCATCCAAATACCGCAGCTCGGGATATTCATACGCCCAAAAAGTTCTGGAACAGAAGAAAACCATACCATAACACAAACACTGTTCTACTGGACATGCATCAGCGCACATCAGTTCGTCATCTCTTTGAGGGCAGTGGTACACCCCGTCGCATAACTGGCTATAATCCAGGCATACGTAAGACAACCGGCAACGATAGAAGCCCGGACAGGTGGAATCCTCGCATCCGACTTCGTCCTCGTGGCCCGGACAGTCGTTGACCTTGTTGCAGCGGAGGAAAGCGGGCAGGCAGTAGCCGTTCTCGGAGCACTGGAAGTGAGGGTCTGGGCAGCGGAGGCCGTTCTGCAAGGCCTGCAGGATGAACACCTTCCCGTTGAAGTCCACCCGGGCTGGAGGATACACTTCGTCTCTCTTCACGTACAACTCTTGGGTCCGGCACTGGGTCTCGTCGCTTTTGTCGAAGCAGTTGTCGATGCGGTCACACTGGTTGGAGAACGGCACGCACTGTGACAAAGGTAAAAACAAATACACCAGAGGTGGGTTGCATGAGCGAAGTTGGCAGCGCTACGTTGACTTATCGTCAAGGATGTTCCTGACTCCACGGTGATTTCCATATACATAGGAACATTCTTAATCAAAGCAAACTTATCACTGCAAAGATCGCCTCATGTAACCAGGCCCAGGCGCATAAGTATGCACACACATAGAAAAACACAATATACGATACAACACAATACAATGCCACTTGGGAGTATCAGCCCAGCTCCATCCCATACCATTTGGGAACATCATCCACACTCCATCCCATACCAAAATGAAGACATCATCCACGCTCCGTTCCGTAACATTTGAGGACATCATCCATGCTCCATCCAGCACCATTTGTGGACATCATCCAAGCTCCATCCCGTACAATTTGGGGACATCATCCACACTCCATCCCATACCATATGAGGACATCATCCATACTCCATCCGATACCATTTAGGAACATCATCCACACTCCATCCCATACCATATGAGGACATCATCCATATTCCATCCTATACCATTTAGGAACTTCAATCACACTCCGTCCCAAACCAGTTGGAGACATCATCCATATTCCATCCCATATCATCTGAAGGCATCATCCATTCTCTTTTCTTCATCATTTGGGGTATCACCCGCATCCTATACCTGTTACCTATATCATCCATATTTCATCCCACACCCTCTGAAGGCATCATCCATTCTCTTTCCTTCATCATTTGGGGTATCACCCGCATCCTATACCTGTTACCTATATCATCCATATTCCATCCCACACCTTCTGAAGGCATCATCCATTCTCTTTCCTTCATCATTTGGGGTATCACCCGCATCCTATACCTGTTACCTATACCATCCCGTACCATTTGGAGACATCATCCATACTCCATTCCATAACATTCGAAGATATCATCCATGCTCCATTGTGTGTCGTTTGGGGACATCATCCGTACTCTACCCCGTACCATATGGGGACATTATCCATACTCCGTTCAGTACCATTTGAGGACATTAATGATTATTCACACTCCATCCCGACCATATGGGGACATTATCCATACTCCGTTCTGTACCATTTGGGGACATTATCCACACTCTGTACCGTACCATTTGAGGATATTTTCCATACTCAGTTCCGTACCATTGGGGGATATTATCCATACTCTGTTCCGTACCATTTGAGGACATTATCCATACTCCGTTCCGTACCATTTGAGGACACTATCCGTACTCCATCCCGTACCATTTGGGGACATCATCCGTACTCCATCCCGTATACCGTTTGAAGACGTTTTGGAGCATTCCGATTTCATTCTTGCATTCTCGTTCAGTTAACTCCCCTCCTCTCCCCCTCCCCCATCATCCCTAGCTAGCACATACTCCTCACCTGACCGTTCTCGCACCGAAACTCCGTCTGGAAATCGCAGGGCATGAAGACGCAAAAACTCTCGTCGCTGTGGTCGTGGCAGTCGCCCTTGTGATCGCACACCAGCAGGTAGGGGATCTCCTGGCCGTTGGCACAGACGTACATCGGAGGGAGCGGGCGGAGAGGGGCGGCGCAGGGTGCGCCCTTGAAGTCGCGCGCCCAACAGGCCGCGTGGGGGTCACAGGCCATGAAGTCGTGGGTCAGGTGCCCGGACGGACACTGCACGTACCTGCTGCTCAAGGTCCAGTTCCCTCCCTTCCTCAGCGGGATGGCTGTGCCCTGGTGCTTCCAGAGATCTGACCGACCACGCAGAGACACAGACACAGACACACACACACACACAGACACACACACACACGCACACACACAGACACACACACGCACGCACACACCACACACACACACACAGACACACACACACCACACATACACACACACACACACAGAGACACACACACACATAGATACACACACACACACACAGACACACACACAGACAGACAGACACACACACTTTGATATGCCTTGACCTTTGACCTATAAATCTATGTTCTGGCCGAAACAAATTATTAAACCATGTGCAATGTTTAATGGAAATCGGACGAAAAACCCAAGTACTATGATGTTTCTACATGTTTTCCAATACCCCATGTCGTGACCCTGATCTCTGACCTTGTCTACGTCTTATATGTATTTTGTTCTCTTCATGACCAGTCATTGTGCAAAATCTGATAAAGATTATATGCAAGACCTTCTCCCTCTTTGGCATTCAAATGTTTCACATCACCATGATATGCAAATTTTTGACCTTGACCTTTAATCTCTGTTTTAAAAAAAATTCTCTAGGGAATATGCTTAACCCACGACCAGACACAAGACCAAGATTGATAAAGATTAGAAGGTAGGTCTCTATCACGCTTTTGCCCGTTTTTTTTTTTTTTTTTTTTTTTTTGCTGAATAAGGACCTTGACCTTTGACCTCTCACCCTGCATAAATGGGATGAGTTCAAGGGTCAACCAGCCTGCCAAGTTTGGTTTATATGCCACTGGTAGCGGCCAAGAAAAAGTCAATGTTAATGAATTTGAATCGGACACGGCCACCCATCCACCGTGTCATGAACACAGATTCGTTGAAAATGTTTATTTACACACGTGAGTCAAACTGTGATGCTGATGCACGAGGGCGTGTTCTGCAGTAATGGTGACGACTTGGATCAGGTCACTTTCCATTTTTCAGTTTCTCAATGAGACGTCACCGCCTTCGGACAAATCATAAACGCTACACTACACCTGCTGGGCAAATGCCTGACAAGCATTATTGCTCGATGCATTTAGTGCGTGCATACAGATATGTGTGCTTATCAGAACGGATTTCTTCTTGCAGAATTTTGTCAGAGGGCAGATGACCCTATTGTTGTTCAGGGGTCTTTTTCTGTGCGACAAGTATGTGTATTTGTATTTCTTTATATCACAACAGATTTCTCTGTGTGAAATTCAGGCTGCTTCCCCAGGGAGAGCGCGTCGCTACACTACAGCGACCCCCCCCCCCCCTTTTTTTTTTATTTTGTTTTTCCTATCGAAGTGGATTTTTCTACAGAGTTTTGCCAGGAACAACCCTTTTGTTGCCGTGGGTTCTTTTACGTGCGCTAAGTGCATGCTGCACACGGGACCTCGGTTTATCGTCTCATCCGAATGACTAGCATCCAGACCACCACTCAAGGTCTAGCGGAGGGGAGGGAGAAAATATCGGCGGCTGAGCCGTGATTCGAACCAGCGCGCTCAGATTCTCTCGCTTCCTAGGCGGACGCGTTACCTCTAGGCCATCACTGCACATGACTCTAGTTTGACTCTAGTCAAACTTGCGAGAAAAGGCTAAACCGGGATGGGAACCCTTGCCCTCACGGACACTGCATTAGCAGATCATCGTCTTAACCATTGTGCCGCCTTCCTCCGACTGATCAAGTATCGATGATGGGCGGCGCAGCGATCGACTGACTGGCTTCCTCGTCCCATGAGTTAGTTTTTTTTTTTTTTTTCCTTCCACAGCCTTTTGCACCCTGTCATTGTGTGCAAATTTAGCACCATGTTTCTCATAAGATGAAAAAAAAAAAAAAAAAAAAGTGCCAGCACTGACGCATGTGTTTCTATTTTATTATTATTTTTTTTTATATCCCATCATCTCCTCTCTGCATTAAAAAAAAAAAAAAAGAAAAAAGAAAAGAAAAGAAAAAAAAAAGAAAAAAAAAGAAAAAAAAAAAAGAAAGGAAAAAAAAAGAAGAGTATAACATGACATATACATCAACAACAACAAAAACATCACCAACACCATCCTTCCTATTCCCCCTCCGCCCCACCATTTACGCCACCCACACAGAGGAAAACAAAACAATAGAAGAGGAAGATGATGAAGAAGAAGAAGAAGATGATGATGAAGATGAAGGAAAAGAAGAAGAAGAAGAAGAAGAAGATGATGATGAAGGAAAAGAAGAAGAAGAAGAAGAAGAAGAAGATGATGATGATGATGAAGGACAAGAAGGAAAAGAAGAAGAAGAAGCCGACGACGAAGAACAAAAAGATGCTGATGATGAAGAAGAAGAAGAAGAAGAAGAAGGAAAAGAAGAACAAGAACAAGAAAGATGAACAAGAAAGAAAGAAAGACAGAAAGAAAGAAAGAAAAAGAAGAAGAAGAAGAAGAATAGGAGGAAGACAAAGATGAAGATAATGATGACACCGAGGAGGAGGATGAAGAAGAAGAAGAAGAAGAAGTCAGAAACAAAGAACGGACAAGAACGAAACAAAGGAGTTACCAGGAAGCACCCTCGGTTGCATTTCACACAAGGCAGCCGCCGGGAAGTGTTCGTCACAGTTGTCTCCCGTGACATAGTCGATCATGTCCGGGTGAAACAGCGCCAGACAGGCAGGCAGACGAACCAGTCTCTTGCTGTAGAAACTCTGCCCGATGAAGAATGCGGTCGTTCCGTCCAGGTGTTGATAGGAAAACTTGTATCTGCGTGATGGAAAAGAGGTGGACGTTCAGAAGAGAACTGGCGATACCGTCATTTATTTATTCGTGGTAGTGTAGCTTATTAAATTCTGTCTTTCTGTTGTTGCGGCTAATTTCCCAATAATTGGTGAAGGTGTTTAAGAGAGGTGTGTGTGTGTGTGTGTGTGTGTGTGTGTGTGTGTGTGTGTGTGTGTGCGCGCGCGCGCTTGTGGTTTACGCAGTCTCTGTCTCTCTCTTGTCTCTTTCGGTTTGTGACTGTCCGTCTGTATATCTGTCTGACTGTCTGTCTGTCTCTGTCTCTATCATCCTCTTTTTATAATAATTATTATTATCATTTTACAAAACAGAAGTGCTGCAATGCTGTCTATCAACGGAACAATATCTAGTGCCAGAATACATTCTCCTTACTGAAATTCTTTTTATTTCATTTTTTTTAACATCCGTTATCGCTCACAGACATAAAATCTCAAGTAATAAGATATACGCTGATTTTAATTAGTGTAAGAAAGTATGAATGATTTTGTCTTTCATCCCCGCTTAGATTCCTGGTGACGGCGCCTGGTGGGTAAAAGGGTGGAGATTTTTCCGATCTCCCAGGTCAACATATATACAGACCTGCTAGTGCCTGAACCCCCTTCGTATGTATACGCATGCAGAAGATCAGATACGCACGTAAAAGATCCTGTAATCCATGTCAGTGTGAGGTTGGTTGAGGAAACTACAAGAACAACCCCCGGGTTTCCCGGCATACACCCGTCTACCCCCACTGCCTCCCTGCTCCGGAAACGGAGTATGGTTGCCTACATGGCCGGGGTCACGGTAAGAACGGTCATACAGATAAAAGATCATTCGTGAATATGAGCGAACGTAGAAGTTGCAGCCAAAGAACGAAGAAGAAGAAGAATCCATCTGACTAGGAGATACGCATGTGTGTGGAGTACTGTTTTAATGGCGCTTTGATTTGTTTCAGTACAAAGATTCAGCGCCGTATAAACACATTTACTGCTACTACTACTATTGCTACTACTACTACTACTACAACAACTACTACTACTTCTACTACTACTACTACTGTTACTGCTGCTGCTACTAATACTGTTGTAATGGCGCTTATATTTGTTTCAGTACAAAGATTCAGCGCTGTATACTAGTAAACACATTTACTACTGCTACTATTGCTACTACTACTACATGTACTACTACTACTACTGCTGCTGCTGCTATTACTACTACTGTCGTAATGGCACTTTGATTTGTTGCAGTACAAAGATTCAGCGCTGTACAAACACATTTACTACTACTACTACTATTGCTACTATTCCTACAACAACTACTACTGCTGCTGCTGCTGCTGTTGCTGCTGCTACTACTACTACTACTACTACTACTGTTGTAATGGCGCTTTGATTTGTTTCAGTACAAAGATTCAGCGCTGTATAAACACATTTACTACTACTATTACTATTGCTACTGCTACTGCTACTACTACTACAACAACTACTACTTCTACTACCACCACTACTGCTGCTGCTACTACTACTACTACTGTTGTAATGGCGCTTTGATTTGTTTCAGTGCAGAGATTCAGCACTGTATAAACACATTTACTTCTACTACTATAGTTGCTACTACTACTGCTACTACAACTACTACTACTTCTACTACTACTGCTGCTGCTACTACTACTACTACTACTTGGAATTTGAGTTGAGCCACGGCCAGAACGTTCTGTTCGTTTAATACAACAACAACTACAACAACTATAACAACAACAACAACTACAACTACTACTACTTCTACAGCTACTACTGCTTGGGAATTTGAGTGGAGCCGCGGTCAGAGCGTTCTGTTTAGTTGTTTGAACAACAGTTACTACTACTTCTACGACTACTATTACTACTACCACCACTTGGAATTTGAGTTTGAGTCGCGCCTACGGTTGTGGCCACATGCATCAAATTTGGAGTCGATTTCAGTACAGTTTCTGCTATCTTTCTGCATCAGTGTGAGAAGGAAGCCTGCAGAGGTTCTAAACTCCTCAGGGATCACATATTTTTAGTCACTCGCAGGTAGGCTCTTCGTTCAGTTTCACCTCATTTGAACACACCTCGTATGAAGACATACAGGAAATTTGGACTTTTCATAATCCATATTTCTGTAACCTTATCTCTGTCTAGGGGGAGAGGGAGGGAGGGGGTGGGGGTGGGGCAACAGTCCTTCTCAAAATGAGCCACGTCAAGATTACAACTATATTATTTTCGGTTCATGATAGTACACAGACAGACAGGCAGAGAGATAGACAAAGATAGAGACAGAAAGAACGAGAGAGACGAGAGAGAGAGAGAGAGAGAGAGAGAGAGAGAGAGAGAGAGAGATAGACATACATACATACAGACAGACAGACAGACAGACAGACAGACAGACAAGAGACAGACATACACACACACACACACACACACACACACACAGAGCTTGAATCGTGAGAGAGAGAGAGACAGACAGACAGAAAGACAGACATAGAGGGACACACACACACACACACACACACACACACACACACACACACACGCAACACACACACACACACACACAACACACACACACACACACACACACACGCAACACACACACACACACACACACACACACGCAACACACACACACACACACACACACACACACACACACGAACACACACACACACACACACACACACACACACACATACAGACACACGAACACACACAGACACACACACACAGACACAGACACACACACACACACACACACACACTGAACTTATCTAACAGCCGAATGCCGACTGCTGGAAAACCTCGATCAACACTCACACAGCCGGCAAGCTGTCGGAGGTGGTTTTGAGCCCGATGTAGACAGTGTTGTACTGCTGGAAAGATCTTAGGTAGCTGGACACCATGCGCCATTTCTTCAGCGAGCTCAAGCTGGCCAGACGACCCCCGAGGAGCTGGCACTTTCTCTTGGCTTCCTTCCACGACAGCTCCACTTGCAGACGAGACTCGGACAAGAACAGGAAGCAGCTCCCCTCCACGTGCATGTGCCCGGCGCCACAGTTACTGTGAGTGTAGGGACACTCCGCTTCATCTCTCCCGTCCAGGCAGTCGGACTCGAGGTTGCAAGGAAAGTGCTGCTGAAAGTCTTCAACCCAACGAGGCACAGAGCAGTTGAAGAAACCACCGGGCACCTTCGCCAGGGGCGCGTCTGCCTTGCTGTGGATTGTAAACAAAGCCTTGAAGGCCGGCCACGGTCGGTTGGTGAAGAACTGCACGATTAGGGCATCCGTGTCGTAGATCTGAGGGGCCGGACGAAACTTGGAGCAGATGCGTTGCTGGATGTTGGCTATGGACATGTTGTGGACGAAGACAGCGATCTTGCCCGCGTAGCAAAAAGCGGCCACGTTGGGCATAGAGAGAGTCAGGAAGCTGAGGATGATTCGGTGCCCCGGAGGAACGTCCACCCTCACCCAGCTGTTCATGCCGAAAATCTTTGTGGCCTGTTCCCGGAAACCTGGCGTCTGAATGTAGCCTGCGAAAAAGTCAACAGCGCTGCTAGCTGATTAATGAAGCTAAGGATCGAGATAAAATATACAGCTCTTGGGGGGGGGGGGGGGGGGGGAATGGGGGGCATTGCAGGATGGCTGTCCCAGCTATCTAGTTTCACACTTTAGAATACACATATGTACATATTCTTTTTCTCCATTACGGAATAAAAGAACTCTTATTCGATCAGTCTAAATTTATATTCATAAACATTGCATTTGTTTCCAAAATTCCGCCAAGAAACCTTATTTGAAGCAACTTCAGTTTTACATCTTTAATCTCATGAATCTTTCTAAACAACAACAACAACAAACAAACAAAACCAAACAAACAAACCAACTAAAAAAACACACCAAAAAACCCATTCTATTCTGCAATTGAAGTAAGTTTTCTTTCCGAGTTCTCGCAACAAATCGACCACATATAATATTTTTACAAAGTAATCATAAAACTGACTTGCACGTCTTGGGACTGAATACAGTTAAGACTCTAAATGTTTCAGAAGTCTCAAACATGTGATAATTCTCGTTTATTATCTACATTCCGCCTCTGTGAACATACTCTCTAGCGGCGTTAACAGTCCCCCAAATAGTCACAAAGTTTGAGTGAGTGTCATACTTTTCACAGAATATATCAAATGAGAAAAATCTTCCATTTCGATCCAGAAAGTGACGACATTGATGTGTACCCTTGTCAAAGCAGTCTCAAAACAACAACAACAACAACAAAACAAAAAACAACAACAACAGCACAAAAAAACAACAACAAAAAACACAACAACACACAACAAAAAAAACAAAACCAAAAAAACCCCCCAAAAAACAAAAACAAAACAAAAACGGTAGCTTTTTAGCAATCAAAGTTTTTGGAACACTTCACAGACCAGCTCTCAGCACTTGAACACATCAAATCAAAAACATTTCTATTTCTCGCAAAGCATTGGGCCTATATCTGTACTAACATTCTTCAAAAACAAACTTTTGAAAATTCTACGTACACATGCCTGTGCCTGCGTACTTTCATAATCAATGTAATTTTCAATGCATTCATACACTTGCGAACAACAGGAGTGCCTTGCCACCCAAATCTATATTATATATTTGTGCTGATTCCATCATTCTTTAAAAAATTCTCTTTTTTAAATTTTTTTAAAATTCAAAACAAATTGAAAAATTCCTTGTCGTATGACATTCATATATTCACCCGGAGGGTTGGGCATCAAAATCCACATGAAGATCTATTTTTTACAATAATTTTTTGATACATTATTTCAGAACTGCCACGCGTCATATCGGTGTCAGCTGTCTATTTGACCACACTATAAATAGCATTTGTATTACTCTTAAATTTTCGGCATCAGAATTGACTGATTTTTGACACATACCTCCAAATCATTCGTAAATCAGATACCGAGTATTCTGCTTTTTGCTGTTGTTTTGTTTGGTTTCCATTTCATGCATAAGTGGGATATGTCTTACCTGGGAATTATTTCATCTTCCTATCGTAATTACGTTGCTTCCCCACCCCCACCCCACCCCCCACCCCCACATTTAATTTTAGTCTAGAAACATTTTCAGAAACTTCAAAAGTTCTTACTGCTTCTTGAAATGATTCCGCCACCTTCCTGTATTAATTGTGTGTCATCTGCATACTGGGAGAATTTGTTCCCTCTTCCTCCAATATTCATAACTTCGATTATTCTATTCTGTCTGATCATAATAGCTAATATTTCAAACACTTAAATTTTTATTTTCTTGTGAAACCATTGCGTGTTTTGGCTGGCTGTTCACAGTGACTGCAGCCTTGATATTGGAAAAAAAGAAGAAAAGAAGAGATCTGAACCCGCCTACAAAAACCAGGGCTAAATTCAAAAGCCTTTAGTACTTTTAACAGGAATAACCAACCGAGCGAACTGAACACCTTTTAAAAACGTATTGGATTCAACAAGCTAGTTTGTTTTGTTTGTTTGTTTGTTTTTGAAAATTTGCAGATAATACATTACATATTAAAGGAATCTTGTCCCCCAAATGTCTTTTACTTTTTTGAAATCCAGTTTGCTACGCCCTGATAAGAGATGATAAAACTTCTTTGAGTCAAAAGCGATGCATGTTGAACCTATCTTATAGACAACGTTTAAAAGCGAATTTATTCTTCACAATTAAAAATATATATATACGTGATTTGTTTCCCTGTGCAGTACAAATGCTTTGTACAATTCTCCATTCTAAAACCATTCATTTAGGGATCTAACCACAGAACATCCAAGACTACGTCCAGAAGAATTTGAATGAATCCACAGTAACACCACCAATTCCACAACTTTCCTCATTAGTCGTGTGTGTGTGTGTGTGTGTGTGTGTGTGTGTGTGTGTGTGTGTTTACGGCAGGCTTTTGCTTCCAGTAAGATCACACCTACAGAGAATCTTGTTCTTTAAAGTCATCAACTAGTTCGCATATATCAACACTCTCCGCTTTTATGTCTAGATAAAACGTCTTCTGAAATCTGTTTACTTCTTAGCAATTTCTTCTACATCTGTAACTGTTGTACCTTTTTTTTGGGTCAGTTTTCATGATCTGCTTACTAAGGTAATTCCTTCTTATTTTTCTTCTTATTTTCTTTTTTTTTTCGAGAGAGGCAGCTAAAACAAATATCTTTCTCCCTTCTATAGCCCATCTTGTTCCTGAACGGAACAAGAAACCCTCCACCTTTTCTTTTTATCACGAAATTAACCATGTTTTACAATCTTCAAAGTCAGTTTTCTCTCCTTCTGTTCACATCATTTTCTTTTCTGGTATTTTGATTTTCTCCTCTAACATAAAAAAGCAAGAACAACAACAACAACAAGCAGCATTTTTCTTTTTCTTCATTGTTGCAAAAGCAATTGTTTTCTCCGGGATCTTCATAAGAATTGAATCCAAAATCTTTTTCTTTCTTCTTCTTCTCCTTTTAAAATTTTTTGAATAAGGAACTGTTAAAGTTCAATAAGACCTATCGCCTCTCTTCATTTTAGAATTCATGATTGAAAGGTCAGTTCTGTAACCAGGCAGTATGTTTGCATATAACGGGTGACTGAAACAAATTTTCGGAAAAAAGCGAAAAAGTTCAATCGAACTCTGCTGGAAGGATCGTTTTTCTTCCAAGTATATCTGTTTAACTCCGCATTAAACTACTTTCGCCAAATGCCAACCAATTCGATATTCATCATCATTGTCTTAACCTGTTCCAGGGCTTTAACATTGTTGTAATGCTTATGATAATTCAAAGAGAATTTAGTAACCTTTTACCAGTCCGAACCTGTTATAAAATATTCAAGATAACGTTCCCTAATACGAACTTCGAGGTCAATGTAAAACACCTGTTCGTCTCTATTGGGACCATAAACACTTGGTATCAAATATGGTTTGCCGCTGATTGTCAAAGAGAGAGAGAGAGAGAGAGAGAGAGAGAGAGAGAGAGAGAGAGAGAGAGAGAGAGAGAGAGAGAAGGATTAAATAAAAATTACCTCCCTGTTCTTTTCAAACTATTAATTTCAACCTCAAAATTATCATTAAAAAGCATAGTAAGTCGCTCTGGAATTTGAAGAGCACTGAGGAAGACACACAAACAAACATAACATGTAGGTCCATAGCCCCATTCTGCTTAAACATACCTTTCCGGCTTTCGGTTCATGTGGATATTTTGTAACAGGTAAACTGATTGGGATCTGGACTTGATGATATCTATAGAATCATGAAGATTCCGAAAATGCAGTTCAGTGACAAAAGATTTCAAACTTTTCATTACTTCTTCATGTTGACACTTCTTGCAGAATATATAATATCACTAAATGTGGATGGACATTAAATGGAATTGAACACATTGAATTCCTTGCAGAAATCGTTGTACATAGACAGTAAACGTTTATAACAAAACCAGTATAAGTAACACAGTCAGCTGGCTTACAACGACCACACCACTAGTCTAAAAATAGGTGGATAGCGCATGCCTTCTTTGAGCCCCTTTGCTAACTGATGCCAGCGGAAGTGTTCAATCAGCCATTTTGCTACTCGTGTCAGTACAGCGCGAAGCGGTAACTTCATACATGTAGCCGAGCGCTCAGCTGGTTTCACGGCAAGCTTTACGGAAAGCATAACACGATTTCATCAGAGATACACGGTAACAGTTCAGAAACTACCACCAGTTAGCAGACGACTTCCCAACGGACTCAGCCGGATACGAGTAACAATATGGCGTCCAGTTATCTTCAGCTTTCCTGGGCCAATGAGCTATCCATCTATTTTTAGAGCAGTGGTTCCACACACGCAACGATTGGTGACGTTGCACGTAATGGACCATACAGAGTTCATCAATAACACTTGGCTCGACCTTTAGACATTGTTCACACCGCCAACTCAGACGCCGAAGGAAAGAAGACAAAAGGGTAAGAAAAGGAAATGGAACAGAAAAGAAAAGCAAAACAATCTGTACTTGTATTCTTTTTATCACAACAGATTTCTCTGTGTGAAATTCAGGCTGCTCTCCCCAGGGAGAGCGCGTCGCTACATTACAGCGCCACCACCCCCCCACCCCCCCCCCCCCTTTTTTTTTTTTTTATCCTGCGTGCAGTTTTATTTCTTTTTTGTTGTTGTTGTTTTCTATTGAAGTGGATTTTTCTACAGAATTTTGCCAGGAACAACCCTTTTGTTGCCGTGGGTTCTTTTACGTGCGCTAAGTGCATGCTGCACACGGGACCTCGGTTTATCGTCTCATCCGAATGACTAGTGTCCAGACCACCACTCAAGGTCTAGTAGAGGGGGAGAAAATATCGGCGGCTGAGCCGTGATTCTTACCAGTGCGCTCAGATCCTCTCGCTTCCTAGGCGGCCTCGTTACCTCTAGGCCATCACTCCACTAATTGTACCAATGTAAACCAAGAGCCCCCCCCCCACCCCCCCCCCACCCGCCCCCGCCCCCAACCCCCTGCCCCCACAAAAAACCCCGTGCTTTGCAGGTTCATCTATTCCTCGTTAGTCATTCATCATTGATCAGGTGAAAAAAAGAAGAAAAAAAAAAAGAAAGAAAAAAAAAAAAGGATCACGATAACCAAAACCAAAACAAAAAAAATAACAAACTAAAACCAACAACCAGCGTTCACATGAAAATCACATATGTTAAAAGACAGGCACACATGCAGTGTGCACGAAAATATGCAAAATGGTCACAAACCAATGGACACACACACACACACACACACACACACACACACACACACACACGCACACACACACACACACACTCCGTCATTCTCTCTCTGTGTCTCTCTGAAAGCAAAACACATTAAACCCTAAAAGCTGGTCATATGCATGAGGAAGGGGTCGAGCATATAGGCAACACATTAAAATATCCTTCTCGCCAAGACGAATATACACATATGGAGCCCCCCCCCCCCCCCCCACACACACACACACACGTACACACACACACACACACACACACACACGCCAGCATGTATAAATCATCTCTGCCATTCTACGTAAGAAAATATTTTTGATGGCTATAATATTGCATAAACATTACAGCAAGGAGACGGACGATACTGACATTACCTGAGTGTTTGGACGTGAAAGCGCCTTCTAAATTCAAACCATCAGAAATGCGCAGTGAGGTTATGCTGAAATCAAAACTCGCGGCGTGGCCTTTCGATTTTAGTTCTAACTCTAGTAATTCGGTGGACTTGATACTTTTAGGGATATACCTGAAGCCTTTATTATGATTCATGGTCGGTGAAATCTGTGAACGGTTGGAGTGCAATGAAATCATTTCTATCTTGAAACGCTGACTATTATGATTTTCCAATTCACTACTGGCATACATTGTTCTGTTTTCCGGAACAATAAACCTGATAATACAGCGAAATGTACAATCCACACACGTTGTGTTGGTCTCACTAATATAAAAATTGATAATTTCATCTGAAACTCGAAAATTCATTCTATTGTTCGAAAGAATGCAGTCCGTTATGTTTACACTTCTGAATGGAAATACACGATATTGTTCAGCTGAAGTATTTGCGTTGCGGCCACCATCAGTTCTATACGAGTCCATTGGAACAACCATACCTTCCTTACCAATGGACCACAATTGCACGTCTTTGTCAAATGATTCTTTATCGAGTTTTGTATTGTGAAGTGTGAATGCTAAGAACTCCAAATAAAGTTCTTCCGTTTGCAGCAGTGTGTCTTCAGCGCGATTTGACATGTGAGTTTTCACCAGAAAAGTACCTTTGACTTGGTCGGATTCCGAAGCTATGTCATGTACAGTGTTACTTCCTGTTTCTGGGGCATGGCTAGAAGCAGCATCTGTGTTATTGGCGGTTCTTCTCAATGCTTTGGAAGTCAACTCGCCCGCCATCATCATCTGCTTGACTTCAGCACTGTTCGTAGGTATGGCTGCGTTGACGTTAGTAGCTTGGACATGTGTTACGTTCGGGTTCGCCGTCGTTTTGATATAAAAATATATCAAAGATGTCAAGAAGAGTGCAACACGTTTCTTGAGGGAGAACGACATTTCTGTATACCTTATCCACTCCTTGTAATCTACAAATACAGGCGATGAGAAGGTTCGAATACGCAGCAGCAGCCGGAAAGAGGTCGGAGCAGGAGAGTCATCATTGTTACGGATGTTGAAAAGGTTTGTTGTGCGTGTAGTTTTGTGCTGTTGAAAATGAGGGTGGAGGGAGGAGGGGGGGTACGGGGTGGGGTGTGGGTGTGTGGGTCGGGAGATGGAGGGGGCAGGGGAGGAGTGGAGGGGGAGCAGGGGGGGGACCTTTCTTGGTCTATTCAATACACAGAGACAGCGAGGGCTGTGACAGCGACACGCCCTGTTTGGTTGCTGCACTGTGTAGTGTGGGCAACATGCACACAGCCAACAGGTGGATTGGCTCTTTACCCTGCCTGTCTAACCACGCCCACCCCCTCCCTCCAGCACCCCCCCCCCCCCACACACACACACACTCCCTTCCCCCTTTCACCTGCCTGTAATACATCACCGGCACCCTCAATACAGCCTCGCTGACCTCTTCCATCTCGGCCCTCTTTCTGACCAGCTCTAATGCTTGCCGCCGCGTGCGCGCTCACACACACACACACACACACACACACACACATATTAAAAAAAATTATGAGAGAAATAGAGAGAGCCACAGATACGGACACGAACAATGCTTTATTGCCATTGGCAATACTGTCCTTTTGACAAGGTGGACAATATATGAACTTAGGAATAAGGGCGGTATTTTGAGAAATGAACATAATTTATTGCTAAGAGTGATGGAAAAAAAGAAGAAAAAAAAAGAAAAAAAAGAAAAGAAAAACACATTTCGAGGCCAAATACCCAGGCACACGCGCGCACGCTCACAGTTTACTCAGTCTTCGTTCACACGCGCGTGCGCACACACACACACACACACACACTTGTATTATTTATTCAGTGCTTATCAGTGCCTTATGCAAGGCAAATACAAATCGTCTGCAAGTACGGTACTCAGTTCGTTGGGCTCTGTTTCAACAACCGGTGTTGTTCTTACACTGTACGCCCGTAATTTTCCCTGTCCCGCTTTTGAATAAATCCAAGTACAAACTTTCCCCTCAATCAACAAGTGATCGTATATCATTGTGGCCCTTTTCTTCTGACTTTTGGCGGCCTTAAGATGGGGTACAAGTTGATTTTTGACTTTCCTTCTCTCTTTCTTTGGCGTTCGACAGCTACGCAGTCAGGGTCGAAGTCCGAGGGATGCCACAATCTCGGGACGTCCGGAGAAGATCGGCTACCGTCCCCCAGAGCTTGGTGATTCTTTTTGACAACTCTAACCCTTTCAGAGAAATCCTCACCTTTGAAAGATGAGTTCCCTTTAACTTCCATTTCGTCTTTAACAGCGTGACCTTGACTTTGCAGTGTCTGCATCTAACTATGAGAGGTGAGTTTTCTTTAAAACTCGGACGATGTACCCAATCAAAACAAATGTCATCACTCAGTTCCGGTGTGTTTACTGATCATGTCCTGTAACAGATTTTGACACATCTCTGTAGTTTCGTTCCTATCTCTTTTCTGTTTGCCATGAAATTTGATGTTGTTTCGCTTACAGTGACATTCCAAGTCATCCGTTTTTGCTCCCTCGTTCTTCAGCTTTTCTGTTAACTCTACATTTCACTTTGTCACTTCATCGTCTGTCTGTTTCACAGTAGCCACTTCCTCTTTAAAACCCGAAAGTCATATTTGACTGTTGAGTATTCGTCTTTCATTTCCATCAGATCTTTCTTCAATTCATCATCATCTTCTTCTTCGTTCGTTGGCTGCAACTCCCACGTTCACTCGTATATATGTACACAAGTGGGCTTTTACGTGTATGACCGTTTTTTACCCTGCCATACTCCGTTTTCGGGGGGGTGTATGCTGGGTATGTTCTTGTTTCTATAACCCACTGGACGCTGACATGGATTACAGGATCTTTAACATGCGTATTTGATCTTCTGCTTGCCGTATACACACGAAGGTGGTTCAGGCACTAAGCAGGTCTGCACATATGTTGTCGACACTGGGAGATGGGAAAAATCCCCATCCTTTACCCACCAGGCGCCGTTACCGAGAATCGAACCCGGGACCCTCAGATTGAAAGTCCAACGCTCTAACCACTTGGCTATTGCGCCCGTCGCTTCATTTCATCATACTCGGTCATCATGCTGGTCAGCATTGTCATCAGGTCAGTCACGGTCAGTTCAGGTCCACACCCACCTTTCTACTGTCCCTCCTCCCAGAGTTCTGCCTGCCTATGTGTGCGTATGTGTTAGGGTAGCTGTTAGATACACATGTATGTTAAAATGTATGTATGCAGTGTGTGTGTGTGTGTGTGTGTGTGTGTGTGTGTGTGTGTGTGTGTGTGTGTAGTCACATTTTGGTGTGTGTATGTAACACAGATGTAATGTTTTATGTTAACAAAAGCGTTTTTGTAAAGCACCTAGAGCAGATTTCTGGATAGTGTGCTATATAAGTATCCATTATTATTATTATTATTATTATTATTAGTAGTAGTAGTAGTAGTAGTTCTTCCAGCCTGGTCTCCCGCACTTCTGTCCAGTCTCACCGTGCTGGCTTCACTGCCGATCGTCAGACGGGTCTGTTTGGTGCTGGCCTGCTTGGGAGGACCGGGATTCAGCTCAATGTCCCCGCACTGCGTCAAGAGATTGCTGAAAAAACAACAACAACAGAAGTTACGATGAGGACCAGTCGTACCAGCGTCCAGCCGACTTCTCGGCCTTGATGTCAAACTGTTAACCCTTTCACTACCAAACTCGCATTTATGCAGCAGCTAGGTGGAGGACCCATGTCACTGAAGGGTGACCAGATCATGGGTCTGTTATCCATGAACCTACTGCTCTTTATGTTCGGTGGTTGGAGAAGTCATTATTTCTACACATCACAGAGGGAATCTCCAGCTATTCTTAGGCACCATATTTTCTGTGTTTATTGCACAAGGGAATTTTTCACTCTAAACTGACTGGCGGTGAAAGGGTTATAACTTAAAGCCTTTGTTCCTGCTATACGTAGTTCTTTTCATTAATGTTTTGTCTATTGATATTTTTTCTTTGCTTGTTTGTTTTGTATTACAAGTACAAGATCAGCACTCTATGTTATAAATGTATTCACAAATCTGCCCCTTCCTGTCTCTGTGGCTGCCTTCACCTCTACATTCCATCTCGCTCTCTACGATCGGCTTCGGATCCACTCTGTTTGCATACACAGATTCAAACACTCCACTGTTAGCCGCCGTTCTTTCTCTGTCTCTGGACCTTGCAACTGGAATTAACTTCCTCTTTCGCTTCGTCAAGTCTCCACACTCAGGTCTTTCAAGTCTGGCCTTAAAACCCACCTCTTCCCAAAATAGCCTTTCTTCCCTGCCTCTTCCTTGTCTTCAGTTTCTCCAGTTTTAGAGTTATGTATGCGTGTGAATGACTAGTGCGAAAGCTCTTTGATTTGTCTCTGCACAAGATTCAGCGCTATACAAATACCATTATTATTATTATTATGAGTGAAATAGTACTTGTCAATGTATGTACTGAGTAACTGAACGAATGAGCCTACTTTTTAGTTTTTGACATTACTCTTTTTATTTAAAGGATATGTGTAAAAGATGAACGTATGTAATGTTTCAATGCCCCTAGCCTTGGACAGACATCGCAACTCTGCCTTCCTTTGAGCACGACGCAACATGAAGCCTATGTAAACGGCAACAAACCAACCGCGTGTTATTGTACGGTTCGGAGACCTGGAGACTCACAAAGAGCCTGGACAGCAAGCTGCAAGTCTTCATCAACACCTGTCTTCGCCAGATCCTGCGCATCAGATGGCCGGAGCGAATCTCCAAAGACTGAGGAACTCATGCGCCGGACGAAGCAAGATCAAATCACCAAGAGTATCCAGATGAGGAAGTGTGGTTGGGTTGGACACACCCTGCGTAGAGGACAGGCCCACATTCCATGCCACGTCTTGGACTGGAACCCACAGGGGAAGCGGAAGAGGGGACGACCAGTCACCACCTGGAGAAGAACTCTACAGGCAGAAAACTCCAGTCCACCAGCATGACCTGGGGTGAAAGCCAAGAGAACAGCCCAAGACAGAGCGAGATGGAGATCTGCAGTGCGGGCCCTGTGTGCCGACCGGAACGAAGAGGATTAAGTCAAAGTAAGTCAGTTTGCCTGAAACACGACAGGGGACGGTGGCATGGTACCAGGTACAGTCAATGATTGATTGACTGGATACTTACATAGCGCCTATCCTCGGTCGGAGACCAAGCTCTATGCGCTTTACAAACACGGGAGTCATTTGCACAACAGGCTGCCTACCAAGGTAGAGCCCACTGACGGCTGCCACTGGGCGCTCATCATTCGTTTTCCTGTGTCATTCAATCAGATTTCAGGCACGTACTTTCAAACACTCAGACAGACATGTAACATGTCACGTATATAACCGTGTTTTTTTTTCTTTTTGTTTTTACCCCGCCATGTAGGCAGCCATACTCCGCTTTCGGGGATGTGCATGCTGGGTATGTTCTTGTTTCCATAACCCTCCGAAATTTGAAGAACAGAAGTTGTCACTGACAGCAATACCACACATTTAGGCTAAGTTAAGACGTTGTGAAACACTGCCTGCTCCGTTCAGTGCATGTGAAATCTCCCTCCCCCCGCCCTCCACCGCCCCCCATCCCTCTCCTCTCTCTGTGTCTGAACTGAGTAGCCTACCTACGTAAAGCACCATCATGATTAATTTCGTGTAAGCTGATCATCATTTACAAAATCAACCAACCAGACAATCTATCAAATAAAGATATATCCGATTGGTAATATCCAGCCGATTACGAAAAAACAACAACAACAAAAAACCAACCCATTTAATAAAAGCACAACTGAATATTTAAGTAATCAGTAACATTCAGCTGTTTGGCATCGTTGGTCTTTCTAGCAGTATATTTACCGTAACCATACATGAGAAACACCTGTCACAAACTTAAAAAAACAAACAACCCCCCCCCCAAAAAAAAACAAAACAACAACAACAAAAAAAACCCCCAAAAAACAAAAAAACAAACAAACAAAAAAACAAAACAAAAACAAAAAGAGAAAAACTATGAAACAGAGGAAGCACAAACACGAAAAGTAGTTTCAGTTTCAGTTTCGGTAGCTCAAGGAGGCGTCACTGCGTTCGGACAAATCCATATACGCTACACCACATCTGCCAAGCAGATGCCTGACCAGCGGCATAACCTAACGTGCTTAGTCAGGCCTTGAGAAAAAAAAAGAAAAAAAAAAAAAAAAAAGAAAAAA
The DNA here is from genome assembly GCF_041734735.1 of Babylonia areolata. Taxonomy (NCBI): domain Eukaryota; kingdom Metazoa; phylum Mollusca; class Gastropoda; order Neogastropoda; family Buccinidae; genus Babylonia; species Babylonia areolata. The sequence goes on along the minus strand of NC_134877.1, from coordinate 23,494,083 downwards.
AAGAAAAAGGGGGGGTGGGGGTGGGGTGGGGTGAATAAATAATAGATAAAAAAATATATATATAAATAATAAAAAAAACAAAAAAACTACTACTACTACTACTACTACTACTACTACTACTACTAATATGTATAATGCGCAAAAACTTGATGAAGTCAACTATAAGCGTACATAAATAAATAAATAAATAATAATTTTATTAAAAAAAACAAAAAAAACAACCAAACCAAACCCCCCCCCAAAAAAAAAAACAAACAAACAACAACAACAACAACAACAACAAACAAAAACAAAACAAAAACAAACAAACAAAAAACAACAACAACAAACAAACCAACAAACAAACACGAAAAGTAATGATGAAGCATGCTCGTGTCCACATCGTGACTGTTCAGTATCTTCCCACACTGATCTGCCCTGTCAAACAGTTGCCACTGTCTCCCGTCCCAACTAATTAATTAAACGGAGATCTATTCGACACACGAAAAACAGATAAGACTCCGTGGGTTCCGACGTGATCGTTAATCAGAATAATTAGAAATCTTCGTGACAAAAACTAGGAGTGTTGATGAAGTGCATGAGATATGTGAAGTTGTTTGGGCGGTAAAGTATTCGCCGAGACATTCTGCACACGCGTGTGTGATCTACTGTTGTGTTTGTCTGAGTTCGTCTGCGCGAGCGCACGTGGATCGTCAGTTTCATCGCAATTGTAATTTGGTGTTATCTCTTGTTTGTCCCCCCCCCCTCCCCCCCTTTTTTTTTCTCTTTTCGAATACATTTTTCATGCGGACAGTGGCTGACCAATCTTTAGTGCAGAAAAACAGACCTCATGAAGAGAGAGAGAGAGAGTCTCTCTCCCCCTCTCTCTCTTGCAACAGATATAGATCAGGACAGACTGGAAGAATAGGCTATGCCTAAAATCATCCTTGAACAAATACGTTTTGAGTTCTGAGTTCTTAGTTCTCTCTCTCTCTCTTAATCAAATAAAACTTAATTCGGGAAAAGTAATATTACGGTAATCCGAAAGGGTGGATACCTAGATTCAAGGGAAATGTGGGTATGCTATGATGGTGTTCAAATGCCTGTAGTTAATGTCTACAAATATTTGGGAATATGTTTGTCCACTCATCTCAGTTTTGTTGTCGCTTGAAAAGATGTTGCCAGTAAAGCTAAGAATACCTTGATATGTGTTATGCAGAAGTTGTATTTACTCAATAACAATTCCTTAGAACTGTTCTTCAAGCTTTTTGATTCACAGGTACAACCTATCATGCAGTATGGGTCGGAATTATGGGTCTTGGATAAAGGAGCAATCCACTGTGAATCTGCTTGCTATAAAAAATGTTTTTGGGAGTTGACTCAGGAACGTCTAATGACTTAGTATATGGTGAAACCAGTCGTTATCCAATAAATGTGATTTCTGTTGTCATTTCGATTCGGTACTGGTTAACATTATTACAGATGGAAAATCACAGACTACCTTTTAAAACCTACAAAATGTTTTACCACACAGATGCCAATCGCAAGAAAAAAACTGGGTTTCAAAAGAACTCCTTTGAATGGAAATGGATTTGGGTATGTATGGTTAAATCAGGGTGTTGACTGTCTTAAAAGTTTTAAACTCACTTTTCGTCAACGTCTGTTTAGCTGCAGGTGGGAGAGAAAAAACGTATTTCGAAATCAAAGTTATAAATAAGACGCTATAAAGCTGAACTCTTCTGGTTTAACAACTTCAAAATAGGTTCTGCACCTGCCGTCTCGAATTTCCAACTTGATTTTAATTAATCAACAAACAGAAGCCTTGAGGTCGGCAGCAGTAAGCTGAAACTTCTGACTCTGCTGTCTGAGGACTTGCCGGTTTCTGGAAATGCATGCAGGTACAGGAATTAGCACACAAAAAAAAGAGAACTCCCGAAAACGGAGTATGGCTGCCAACATGGCCAGGGTAAAAACGGTCATACACTTACGTAAAAGCCCACTGGTGTACATACGAGTGAACGTGGGAGTTGCAGCCCACGAACGAAGAAGAAGAAGAAGAAGAAGCAGCAAAAAGAGTGGTGTTAGAAGCAAATATGTTTCGGTTTTTTTATGTGTTGGTGAATAAATAATAGATAAATACATAAAAAAAAACCCATTAAAACTACTACTACTACTACTACTACTACTATGTATAAGGTGCAAAAACTTGATGAAGTCAACTATAAGCGTATACATATAAATAAATAATAATCTTATAATTTTTTGTCAAGGCCTGACTAAGCGCGTTGGGTTACGCTGCTGGTCAGGCATCTGCTTGGCAGATGTGGTGTAGCGTATATGGATTTGTCCGAACGCAGTGACGCCTCCTTGAGCTACTGAAACTGAAACTAATGTGTTGGTTTTGTTTCATTTTGCCACACCCACTCAGTGACCACGAAGGCATGCCATTTCCCACCACTGAGGTCAACAACGACCACCTGGCAGGAGAGAGATCGGTGGATGGAAGGCAGCTTGGAGTAGGTGTGAGGGCACACCACACTATACTATTTTATTTATTTATTTATTTAAAAAAAAGTTATTTATTTATTTATCTATTTATTTTATTTCATTTCATTTCATTTATTTATTTATTTATTTTTTCTTCTTCTTCTTCTTATTATTATTATTGTACGCTTATAGTTGACTTCATCACGTTTTTGCGCCTTATACATATGATTGTTATTATTAGTAGTAGTTCTTTTTTTATGTAGTCATCTATTATTTTATTTTATTTTTTCTCAAGGCCTGACTAAGCGCGTTGGGTTACGCTGCTGGTCAGGCATCTGCTTGGCAGATGTGGTGTAGCGTATATTGATTTGTCCGAACGCAGTGACGCCTCCTTGAGCAACTGAAACTGAAACTGAAACTGAAACTGCACACCACACGCGCACAACGAACTCCAACGACAGTGACAGCACGGGTTAGTTACCGCCTTCGTTTGTTTGCTTTCTCCTTTTTTTTCCTTCTTCTTCTTCTTTGTTTCCCTCGTGGGCGAGGGCAGCATGAAAAAGAAGATGAAGAAGAAGAAGAAGAAGAAGAAGAAAAAGGCCCGTAGGCATATGTTAGACCCTCGTCACAAAAGATCTATTCGGTCTCGTCTTCTACTTTTGTTATGCTGTTAGTTACCCCTTCGTTTGTTTTCTACTTCTTCTTCTTCTTTGCTCCCTCGTGCATTTGTATTTCTTTTTATCACAACTGATTTCTCTGTGTGAAATTCGGGCTGCTCTCCCCAGGGAGAGTGCGTCGCTACACTGCAGTGCCACCCATTTTTTTTTGTATTTTTTCCTGCGTGCTGTTTTGTTTGTTTTTCCCATCGAAGCGGATTTTTCTACATAATTTTGCCAGGAACAACCCTTTTGTTGCCGTGGGTTCTTTTACGTGCGCTAAGTGCATGCTGCACACGGGACCTCGGTTTACCGTCTCATCCGAATGACTAGCGTCCAGACCACCACTCAAGGTCTAGTGGAGGGGGAGAAAATATCGGCGGCTGAGCCGTCATTCGAACCAGCTCGCTCAGATTCTCTCACGGCGGTGCTGCACTGAGGCGACGCACTCTCCCTGGGATTAGCAACCCCAGATTTCACATGGTGATAAAGAGTCTAATCTATTTATCTTTTGATGAACAATGCAAGTGTGTGTGTGTGTGTGTGTGTGTGTGTGTGTGTGTGTGTGTGTGTGTGTGAATACTGTATATGTATGCAATTGTTAAAATGTAAGAATGCGAGAAAATGTATGCTCACACACACGTGTTAATTTGAGGATATGTGTATGAGACTGTTCATAGCGGAATCATGGCCTAGAGGTAACGCGTCTGCCTAGGAAGCGAGAAAATCTGAGCGTGCTGGTTTGAATCACGGCTCAGCCGCCGATATTTTCTCCCTCTCCAACTAGACCATGAGTGATGGTCTGGACGCTAGTAATTCGGGTGAGTCGATAAACCGAGGTCCCGTGTGCAGCATGCACTTAGCGCATAAAAGAACCCACGGCAACAAAAGGGTTGTTCCTGGCAAAATTGTGTAGAAAAATCCACTTCGATAGGAATTAATAAAACTGCACACAGAAAAAAAAGAAAAAGAAGAAGAAGAAGAAAAAAAAAAAGGGGTGGCGCTATAGTGTAGCCACGCGCTCTCCCTGGGGAGAGCAGCCCGAATTTCACACAGAGAAATCTGTTGTGATAAAAGGAAATACAAAAAAAATACAACAACAACAACAAAGAAAAAGAAAAAAAAAAAAGAAATCTACAGGAACTGCTGCAAGTGCACATACACACACTCCTCAATTGGCAGAGCACGTGAGTTTGCAGCTGAAATGTTGTGAGCTCAAATCACACATACACCAACACAAATACTGGCTTTTTTTTTCTTTTTTTCTTTTTTTGTGCGGTCTATCTTAACGTGTTGTTATTCCGGTGGTGTCAGTGCTGTGTCAGGTCACCTCCCATCCCAACACATCCCTGGAATGGCTATACCTGACAGGCGCAACAGCCGAGTGGTTAAAGCGTTGGACTTTCAATCTGAGGGTCGCAGGTTCGAATCTCAGTAACGGCGCCTGGTGGGTAAAGGATGGAGATTTTTTTTCCGATCTCCCAGGTCAACAGATGTACAGACCTGCTTAGTGCCTGAACCCCATTCGTGTGTATACGGCAAGCAGGAGATCAAAATACGCATGTTAAAGATCCTGTAATCCATGCCAGCGATCGGTGGGTTATGGAAACAAGAACATACCCAGCATGATCACCCCCGAAAACGGAGTATGGCTGCCTACATGGCGGGGTAAAAAAACAGTCATACACGTAAAAGCCCACTCGTGTACATACGAGTAAACGTGGGAGTTGCAGCCAACGAACGAAAGAAGAAGAAGAAGAAGAAGAAGGTTATCCCTGTCAACCATAATCACCCGAGGTGGGTGTCAATCAAAACCCGAGTATAACACACACACACACACACACACACACACACACAAAATCTAGTCATTCACAAATATATTCTTTGTCATGGTATTTAGTTTCTTCTTTAGTTTGAGGACTGGGATACCCAAGTTAAAACACCATCACTTTATCACAAAAATGACCAGCATGCATGTTGTGTCCCACCTCCCTCCCACCCACACACTTTCATCAATTAATAACATCTTCATTGATCAGTATCATCTTCATTGATTAATATCATCTTCATCAATTAATATCATCTTCATTGATCAGTATCATCTTCATTGATTAATATCATCTTCACTGATTAATATCATCTTCATTGATTAATATCATCTTCATCAATTAATATCATCTTCATTGATTAATATCATCTTCATCAATTAATATCATCTTCATTAATTAATATCATCTTCAAACACATCCAGTACAGAACAGTGTGAACGAAAAAATAATCTGCTCAAATCTTTTTTCTTTTTTTTCCATTCAGTGTATGTTTCATGTATTTTACTTTTTACAATAATAAACTGTAATTGCAAGGTACAGATTGGTCTCAAAATGAAAAACTTAATCAGATGTTTAACTGATCCATCCATTAGAAACAAATATTGAAGGAAGCAAGGAAAGAAGAAATAAATAAGCCTGAGAGACATACAGTAAAAAAAAAAAAAAATAAAAAAAAGAAAAGAAAGAAAAAAAGAAGAAGAAAAAAAAGTTTAAGGAAACATAACCCATATTTCATCACTACATATAGGAGAAAGACAACAACAACAACAACAACAACAAATACACATGCATGTGGACAGGCTACTAAAATTGTAAAAAAAAAAAAAATGTATACAGAAATTTGTTTCTTCACAGACATGTGATAAAAGGCACGTGCCTGTGTCTGATACATCCAAGAATAATAGAGTTTGAACCTGAATCAAAAGAAAACACATACTCAATGAAGAAGGGGAAGGAAATTTGAGAGGAAAACCTGCACCTTGAACTTCCCAAGGTAACCCTTTTATATTTATTTATTTATTTATTTTAACAGATAAATAAATGACTGAAAACAACAACAATCATATGCATAGAAATCATAAATAAATAAATGAATGTATTTAAACAAAAAGCCCTATGTAAAAAAAAAAAGCATGTGAGGCATTAATAGGTTTTATTCTTGCAATATATTGTATGAATTTTTGTTGTTGCAACAGATTTCTCTGTGTGAAATTTGGGCTGCTCTCCACAGAGAGAGTCTGTTGTCATGTGCAGTGCGGACTAATCTTTTACACCAGATGACTTCTCTTAACTCATTCTATACTGCCCGATGACTTCCTTCATTATACTCTCTGTACTGGCCGTTTGTTTATGCTACAAGAAAGGTATCTAAAAAAGAATGCAAGTACATGCAGCTGTGAAATTTGGTGTTAATATCAATTTATGAATAGAATGGGCTAACATTTGGCAAAGTTTCAAGGCACTCACTTTATTATTGACTGATTTATCATATTTAAAAAATAAAAAAATCCATGTTTTTCACAACTGACATAAAGGGGGTGAGTTTTTCTCATATGATAGAAATTTTTACAAATGTGGTCTTTTGTAACCATAGACACTTCTTAATTGTAGCAACTGAGTAGGCAAATGCGTATGCAAAGTGGATATCCACTATAGAATCAGTTTACATTCGACTTTGAGCCACAGTACTTGCTGAAGTTGAGGGAGACGCCATCTTGTCGAGTGAGCGAGCAAGAAGGCAGAGTTTGGTGACTGTACACTCACATGTATTGTACTCAAAACAATGGCATTCTCAGCCACAATAAAAGTACAGGTGCACTTTTGGGTGACTGTAGAACAGAGCTGTGACATTTAGTTTCACACAAGACTGTTAACCTATGAACTACGAAATTTTAAACTCAAGGTATACTATAGCGTACCACGGTAACAAAGTGTTGTGCGCATGAGGTATGCTATAGCATACCTTGGTACAGAAAGAGTTAATTTAAAAAAAAAAAAAGAAAAAAAAGAAAAAGGGAGGCAGATGTCTGACCAATGCTAAGAGCCTGTGCACCAGCCAGGTTTCAAGTAAAAAAAAAAAATGATGCAGTAAAAATAGAAACATTATAAAAAACAGAAACCAAATAAAGAAAGAAGTTAAATAAAAGAAATTAGAATCACACACACACACACACACACACACACAAACACACTCACAGATAGATAGGTATATACTGGACATTGAAGCACTGTCATAATTTATTACCAATAACATCCCTCACAATGATTTGACCAGACACGTATAACAACCCCTTTTAATCAACAAACCTTTAAACAATGACAGGTACAATACAGTTGTTGCACTGGCATTTTAATTTCTTCAGTTCAAATATTTAGTCCTTTGATTTCGAGGCAAAGAAACTTCCATTCACTCTTTCAAGAGTGCCTGAAACTTTGACGAAAAGCTCAGACATGTGATAAAAATACAGCAACAGCAAAACACACACACGCATGCACGCACGCATGCATGCACATATCCAGATTCTCCTTCACATAGAGTGGACATATTCACCCTGTTCAAGCGTGAGCAACAATCATCCATTTTGATCACAGTTTTGCCTTGTCAAAGTTCATTCAAAAGGAAATCCACATGAACGACCAAAAGGGAAATGACTTCATTAACACAACATGGTTTCTGAGCAATTCAGCATGACCTTGAAAACCACATTTCATTTTTTGAATAATGATCTCGTCTCCACTCTTTGATTAAGTTTGAATATTCTGCAGCCAAAGACAGATCTTTAAAAAGAAGATGAACAAAAATGAAAGGAGGGCGGGGTGTTGGGAAGGAAAGTGGTACCGAAGACAGTAAGAGCTAATGGACATTCTTTTTTATTTCACGATTTTCGATTCTTAAGACAGCCTTGATGATAATTACCCTATATATAATAATATATCCTTGAAGTATTTTATTAGACAGCTCTGAGCTGTACCTCATGACTGATAGTATTTTAATCATGGTGAAAAAATCAGTGCACATAATGCAGCAATTAAAACACACACACACACACACACCCATTGTCCTAAAAAAAAAAAAAAAAACTGAGGAAGGGAAATGTCACCTGGACATTAACGGTAAACGATATCTTCTTCTTCTGCATTCGTGGGCTGCAACTCCCACGTTCACTCGCATATACGCGAGTGGGCTTTTACGTGCATGACTGTTTTTACCCCACCATGTAGGCAGCCATACTCTGCTTTCGGGGGTGTGCATGCTGGGTATGTTCTTGTTTCCATAACCCACCGAACATCGACATGGATTACAGGATCTTTAACGTGCGTATTTGATCTTCTGCTTGCGTATACACACGAAGGGGGTTCAGGCACTAGCAGGTCTGCCCATATGTTGACCTGGGAGATCGTAAAAATCTCCACCCTTTACCCACCAGGCGCCGTCACCGTGATTCGAACCCGGGACCCTCAGATTGAAAGTCCCACGCTGTAACCACTTGTCTATTGCGCCCGTCAGTAAACGATATAACTTGTATGACAATACAGTTGCACACACCCTACACCTGACCAATCAATACTTGGAATGTCAAACAAAATTATAAATATTCAATATTTTCTGAACACAGGTAAAAATCAATATACTGACTTTATTCCCTGTTTTACACTGCCCATGTTCATAACACATTCAACAACATCACGAGAAAGCCCAAAACTACAACAAATAATAATAACAATAATACAACTATACAGTGTTTTCAACCAGCTCAAAGCTCTTTACAATAATACGTCAGACACAAAACCGTGACATCACACACACATGGAAGAAATAAAAACCAAAGAAAAGAAAAACTAAACCAAATAAAAAACAAAAGAAAAAAAAACAAAACAAGAATGACAGAAAGAAAACCAGTCCCAGAATACACACTATAACCCGTAAACCAAGAACATGAAATTAAAGGTCTCCATGGGTATATCATATCACAAATATACCACAAGAACAGCAACATACATAAAGGAAGGAAAATAAGAGTTCAAACAAACAAACAAAAAAAAAAAACCCAACCCCCCCCACCCCCCACTGCCCCCCCGAAAACACCCATCTCTTTTAAAGTTCTGTAATAAAATAACAACAATAAATAAACTATTACCTCAGGACACACACCAAAAGAAAAGAGTCACCATGATTATCATTATCACTGATACCCCCACAGCACTTTTATCTTCAGTTAGAGACCAAACTCTTCAACATACCACAAGTCAGTTCTAAGCGGCCACAACCGGTCATAAAAGGGTCAAAGGTCCAACAGCCTTTAACGGCCACTGGAGCAGTGAATTCGAGTATATCCATGGACTGCACAAGTGCGCCTCTCCTTTCGTTCTAAATCCGAATGGACCCACCAGGGGTCACGGTTACAAACTCAAGAAACAGTTCTGCAGCACGAGTCTCTGACAAAACTTTTCCACGATCAGAGCAGTCGACACCTGGAACAACTTGGACGACAATGTGGTAAACGCATAAACACTCAACAGCTTCAAAATGTGATAGACCATGTCTTCAAAGACCACATGTTCTGCAGAGACCTTCGCCATCCGCTTCAAACCACCCACGTTGTGTAGTGCCCGCTGCCACCCACCACTCAGTCACAGACTCGGCTGAAGCTTAGATACGGTCAAAAGATCGTTTAGAATTAGCTCCACTGTTAGGTAACTAAGCTCTGATCAAAGATCAGCAAAAGGTCTTGTGGCCTAAGTTAAGCTGAAATACTATACTACACTATACTAGAGCTCATCATGGGAACTTGGGAAACCCAGCCATCTTCCCTGGTTTGTAACCTTCCCTAACCAAAAGTCAGGTCCCCATGTACACCTGGGTGGAGTGAGCAAAATCAGAGTAAAGTGAGGACACTACACCATGCCGAGTGATGGAGTGATGGCCTGGAGGTAACGCGTCTGCCTAGGAAGCAAGAGAATCTGAGCGTGCTGGTTCGAATCACGGCTCAGCCGCTGATTTTTTTCTCCCCCTCCTCTAGACCTTGAGTGGTAGTCTGGATGCTAGTCGTTCGGATGAGATGATAAACCGAGGTCCCATGTGCAGCATGCACTTAGCACATGTAAAAGAACCCACGGCAACAAAAGGGTTGTTCCTAGCAAAATTGTGTAGAAAAATCCACTTTGATAGGAAAAACAACAAAAAAAAACAACTGTAAGCAGGAAAAAAAAAAAAAAAAAAAGGGTGGCGCTGTAGTGTAGTGACGCGCTCTCCCTGGGTAGAGCAGCCCGAATTTCACACAGAGAAATCTGTTGTAATAAAAAAAGAAATACAAATACAAATTCAAACAGGGGCTAAAACCCTAATCACTGGTGATCACTGGATCACACGTCCGACGCTAAAACCAGTTCTGCCATGGCGTGTTCTGCTGCTCATGCCAAATATATTCTTCTTCTTCTCCTCCTTCATTCATGGGCTGCAACTCCCACGTTCACTCGTATACACACGAGTGGGCTTTTACATGTATGACCGTTTTTACCCCGCCATGTAGGCAGCCATACTCCGTTTTTGGGGGTGGGTGCCAAGTAGGAAACTGTTCCACCACTGAAGACTTCGTTTCATTTCAAGTTGAAGGAGGATGTGGATTCCCATAGGCGATGCACATCTGGGGCTTGCTTAGTGAAAATTATGTGAGGATTTCAGACATGGCTATAAATAGACTGTGTCATGCTTCGTTAGTTATTTCAACGAATTGGAGTCGTGCTTGATTTCACCAGACATAAATCAAAAACAGTTTTATATCATTTTTATATTTTTATATAACTGATGCTTGAAACCAAAAGTAACATAAAAGCTGAATAGAGATCCTAATTCCAAAATGAGGTAATGGACAATTTATACAAGTGAAGCATCATTACAGTCTTACCCTTGAAGCTCTACAATACATGACAAAGACGCAAAAAAAATCATGGGCAGATTAATGGAACTAAAACAAAACACCGACTATTTACAGCAATTCATCAATATTCTTCAAGACAATTTATACTTACTTTTGAAAAAAACAAAAAACAAAGTTAAAACCAATACTGGAACATCCATATCAACAGTGTGGGTCTTTTTTTCAAGACTGGAGAAGCAAACGCCATTCCCTTTGCCAGTAAATGCTTTTTGTCTCACAGACTGCAGTTGTATCTGACACACTTGTTCTGCACATTTATCTCAGTGACATATGTTGTATGTGCAAGAACAACAACCAACGTTAATTTGATACACACACATGCACGCACACACATGTACATATATGTACATGTACAACTGCACACACAGACACATGCAGACCCACACACAGACACCACACATTCTATATATGCACGCATGAGGCACTCTGATACTCAAACATACTACTCTAGCATGTGTGCAAGCACACACACCCATCACCACCCAAACACACACACACACACACACACACAAAACCCACTCTGGATTCACAACACCACCACCCCCAAAGAAAAACAACAACATCCACCACCAACAATCTAACAAATACAGAATTGATGGCAAAAATGTCTCCAGGAAAATGTATGGGAAGGAGAGAGAGAAAAAACACAACACAGTCATCCTAACTCAAGATACATCCATTGGTATCAACAGTTATGGCAGTTTGATTTTCAGAACATCAACCAGAACTTCTCCCCCCACATTGACAGCATCAGTTTCCGTAGCTCAAGGACGCGTCACAGCATTCGGACAAATCCATACATGCTACACATCTGCCAAGCAGATGCCTGACCAGCAGCGTAACCCAATGTGCTTTATCAAGCCTTGAGAAAAAAAGAAAGAAAGAAAAAAACAAACAGAAAAAAACAACTTTACAAATGATACAATTTTCAAAACATCAAGCAGAAATGAGAACCTCCTCCCACAGTTAAGAACAAAGTGGAGTGATGGCCTGGAGGTAACGCGTCCGCCTAGGAAGCGAGAGAATCTGAGCGTGGTGGTTCGAAGCACGGCTCAGCCGCCGATAATTATTTTCTCCCCCTCCTCTAGACCTTGAGTGGTGGTCTGGACGCTAGTCATTCGGATGAGACGATAAACCAAGGTCCCGTGTGCAGCATGCACTAAGCGAACGTAAAAGAACCCACAGCAACAAAAGGGTTGTTCCTGGCAAAATTCTGTAGAAAAATTCACTTTGACAGGAAAAACAAATAAAACTGCATGCAGGAAAAAAACCAAAACAAAACAAGGGTGGCGCTGTAGTGTAGCGACATGCTCTCCCTGGGGAGAGCAGCCCAAATTTCACACAGAGAAATCTGCTGTGATAAAAAGAAATACAAAATAGAAATACAAACACAAAACACTTAACTAACTCCAGTTAGCTGTGACCCTGTGGAACTGAAGGAAACAAACAAAGGACTCACTAAAATAACTAAAAGGGAAACAAACAGAAAGGTATTTTGCACAAAAAAACAAATTGTGTACAGTGCTTAAAACAACAGAAAGGAAAGTTTACGCTCAGCAGACAAAACATGCATCCCTGTTACTTCTGACGTCTAGTCAAGATCACACGAATCACAGCACCATCATAAAATATCCACCATACAACACCATGATCAAATTTCAACACATCATGAGGCCTGCTCCAGCGAGTCATTCACGTTTGAGCCAAACATAACCCACATCACGGTAACAATGGCCCACAGCAGATTGCTTGAATCTGGGAATGCAGAAACAGGTTGTGATCTGAAGCTGATTGTAGAGAATAAGATGGCGTGCTGAGCCTGAGGTGATGTCAGATTTGTTTATAATTCTATATCAATGACAGATAGTGCAAATCTTTTACTTTATTCTGTGTGAGACAGGGAGGGAGCCAATGGAAATATTGCAAGAGAGGGGTGATGTGCTCAGATCTTTTTTTTTTTTTTCTGAGGAAGAAGTGATCAGCAGGGTTTTGTAATTGTACGAACTGAAGGGACTGAATTGATGAAACAGGCAAACCAGGTAATAGTGAAGAGTGGTAACTCTCTCCATTCACAATTGTGAATGGAGAAAGTTACCACTCTTTACTATTTGTTATCATTTCATCTCCATGCCTAACTGTTTGTTCATTTCCATGTAACAGTGAGTTACAGTAGCCAAGGTAAGAGAGAATGGTGATGAGGAAAGTGACAGTCACTGAGTCAGTAAACAAATATTTCTGAATAAAACTGATGCACAGCCATTGACATTAGCAGGGTTGTCAGGTCTCACTGATAAATCACTGCACAGACAATGTGTTGTCAAGGACTACACCAAGGTTCTTGATGGAGTTGGAAAGAGGGAAGCCAAGTTTCATTGAGTCAATAATGATAGAAGCGAATTTTCATTTGGTTTCTATAATCATTGCTTCATTTTTCCAGAATTTAATTGTGGTTTGTTTTGAGTCATCAGGTTATAAAAGTCCAGAAAGCAGTCAGATGTTTCTAGCAAAGAGAGAGGGGACAAATTTTCAGGGTGTTGCTTTTTGTGAACTGAGCTTCATCTGCATGAAAATGATGGCCAACACTGTGGTGGTGTCATTTTTCGTAAGAGGAGTGTCGAGTGCATAAGAATGACTACTAACATCACACTAGTTGATAATTTCCGCCGGAGGAGCAGTATACAGTTTGTGAAAAAAAACCCAAAAAGCCCAACCCGTACACAACCCACATCAGTGCACCTGGATCTTGCGCACTCTGGTGGGCAGCTCCACGGCACTGACCGTCAAGGGCCACATCCCGCCCATGATCCCAGCCTGTATGGACACCCCGCTCACCACAGCCAGCTCAGGATCTATCGCCGTGTTGGGTTTCTTGCCAAAGTACTCCGCTATCAACTGCCGCACTTTGGGGATCCGTGTGGAACCCCCCACCAACACGATCTCGTCCACCTCGTCCCTCGACAGCCGGGCCACCTCCAACACCCGGTCAATGGGCTGCAGGGCTTTTCTGAACAGGTCGTAGTTGAGGTCCTCGAACAGGGTCCGTGATATGGACTCCAGGAGCTGCTGTCCGCCGAAGGAGGTGAGAGGGAGGTGGATCTGGGTGTGGAGGTGGTGGGTGAGGTTCAGCTTGGCGTCCTCCACCTGCAGTCTCAGGGCCTGGATGTCGGCTCTGTCGGTCAGCGGCCGGCCGAAGCGCTCCTTGACCACCGTCAGCAGGTGGGCCAGCAGGCGCTGGTTGAAGTCCTGGCCCCCCAGGTGGTTGTTGCCTGTCGTGTGACACCACACAGCGTCTGACTGCTCTTGGCAAGACCACTTTTTTTTTTTCTATTTCTTTCTCACCAGAATTTTCACCTCAATATGGTCATTGATAAAAAAAATGGTGACTGCTGGACCTTTTAAGACAAAGTTAAAAATGATAAAAGATGGTGTAAAATCAAAGGTACCTGAAGATGAAGATAAAAGCGACGTTTCGAGTCACTGACTTTTTGTCACTTTATCTTCATCTTATGGTACCTTTAATTTACACCATCTTTCATCACTTTTGACTTCAACACGGTCATAGTTATGTCGTGAGATTTTTGATGTGTGTAATAACTGAAAGAAAATAAGGAAAGGAAAGAAAAAGAAAGGAAACCACACACACACACACACACAATGAGAAAGAATAAAATGGACCGAGAGTGAGTGAGAGAAAGACGGAGAGCTTTGCAAGGTAACATGATTGTGTTGATAATAACAGCTTAACATAGTTAAAATAAGCAACAACAATAGTAAACAGATTGAAATAATTACAATTCATAAGATCTGTCTATCCATATCTATCTACTGAACTACAGTTTGCAAGACAACATAACTGTTGATAATAACAGAAGAATATAATTAATTCACCTTGGCGTTTATCATTCTGATGCAATGCAGTCTGTGCCAGTGGGATACTTTGTTTTGACAAAGTGGGAGATTTTATGGCTGGAAATACCTACACATAATTGTATTGTGGTCAAATACATATAACTGTATTGTGGTCTCAGAGCTTTGGTAGATACACTGAGAGCTAAGTTGGTATATTCTGTATGACAAATTATGCTTAGTTAACCGACAGCTGTCGGCGGTTAAGCTACGCACAGCTTTGCCACTGTTCTGCATCTCTTTCAAATAGAATGTATTATTGCACATTAATTAATGAATTAATGGTCAGAGGTGTGGGTTGCTGGCAATTTCATGTCGCCTGATGATGGATTGATGTTTATTATCTTGGTCTTTCATGACGACGATGTCCAGTGTATGCTGTGATATTTTGTCCCACCTGGATTTTTGTGTGTGTGATCCAGATGTGCTGCTTGGTGTTCCTTTCTGCTCACTGTTTCTTCTTTGAAACTTTTTTTTTGTTGAATAGTTCTATGACAAAGCAATAATAACAATAATAATAATAATAATAATAATAATCACAGTATAACACAGAATCTTGTGCACAGACAAATCTTAGTGCTTTCACACCAGTCATTCACATGCATGCATAACTCTAAAACTGAAGAAACTGAAGACAAGGAGGGAGGCTATCTTGTGAAGAGGTGGGTTTTAAGGCCAGAGTACAGAGACCTGACAAAGTGAAAGAGGAAGTTCATTCCAAATGCAAGGTCCAAAGACAGAGAAAGAACGGCGTCCAACAGTGGAGTGTTTGAATCTGGGTATGCGTAAACAGAGTGGATCTGAAGCTGATCGTAGAGAGCGAAATTGGAGTGTAGAGGTGAAGACAGCCACAAAGATATGAAGGGGCAGATTTGTGAATACGTTTATAACATAGAGAGCTGGTCTTATACTTTAAGTTCTCCAAGTATCCCTGCAGTGTTACGAGGAAAGAGTGTGAGTGCTACAACTACCCTGCACCTAAACATTGGAATTCACTACCCTCACACCTCTGTTACACCCACATTCAAGAAATCACTCAAAACGTATCTTCAAACTGTACTGTTGTCACTGAAACAATTTTTCCATCTACATATATGCTTGCTGTGATTTTATTGCTGGATGTGCTCTTTTTGTTGAGTTGTATGCATTTGTGACGATTTTAGTGTTGTTGTTTTTTTTGTGATGCCTGGTTCATTTGTGTTTATTCTATTCTATTTTCATTTATCTATTTTTGACAATGATGAATGTGATGTGCCCCAGGCCAACACAAACAATGATGCTGATGATGATGCTGATGATATGGATACTTATATAGTGCCTATCCTCGGTCAGAGACCAAGCTCTAAGTGCTCTACAAGCTCTGGGTCATTTGCACAACAGGCTGCCCATCCAGGCAGAACCGACTGACAGCTGCCATTGGGCGCTCATCATTCGTTTCCTGTGTCATTCAATCAGATTTCAGCCACGCACACATACACACTCAGACAGACATGTAACATTTTACATGTCTGACCGTTTTTGTTCATCTACCCCATCATGTAGGCAGCAATACTCAGTTTTCGGGGGTGTGCATGCTGGGTATATTCTTGTTTCCATAACCCACCGAACGCTGACATGGATAACAGGATCTTTAGCATGGTGTATTTGATCTTCTGCGTGCGTATACAGGCACTAGCACGAAAAATTTCCACCCTTTATTACTCACCAGGCGCCATTACCAAGATTCTAAACCCGGGGACCCTTAGATTGAAAGTCCAACGCTTTTAACCACTCAGCTACTTAGAAAACTGAAACACACAATGCAAACACAGACAATACAAACACAGACAATACAAACACAGACAATGCAAACACAGACAATACAAACACAGACAATACAAACACAGACAATGCAAACACAGACAATACAAACACAGACAATGCAAACACACACAGCGCAAACACACACAACACAAACAATACAAACACACACAATACAACACACACAATACAACACAGACAATGCAAACATACACAATACAAACACACACAGCGCAAACACACACAATACAACACAGGCAATGCAAACATACACAATACAACACACACAATGCAAACACACACAATGCAAACACACACAATACAACACACAATGCAAACACACACAATGCAAACACACACAACACAAACAATGCAAACACACACAATACAACACACACAATGCAAACATACACAATACAAACACACACAATGCAAACACACACAATGCAAACACACAATGCAAACACACACAATGCAAACACACACAATACAACACACACAATGCAAACATACATAATACAAACACACACAATACAAACACACACAATGCAAACACACAATGCAAACACACACAATACAACACACACAACGCCAACACACCTGCCATGGCCTGCGTGAGGAACATGCCACCCTGCACGTTGAGCAGCGACACGTCCAGCGTGCCTCCCCCCAGGTCCACCACCATCACGTTGTGCAGACCCGTCTTCTTGTGCAGCCCATACGCCAGGGCTGCCGCTGTCGGCTCGTTGATCACACGCAGCACCTCCATACCTGCACACAGAGATGCCATGCCCTGTCAAGCGTTCCTGGGACGGGTGCGATAGCCGAGTGGCCAACCCCTGTGAAGCGTTCGTAGGGATGGGCGCAATAGCTGAGTAGTTAAAGCGTTGGACTTTCAATCTGAGGGTCCCAGGTTCGAATCTCGGTAAAAGGTGGAGATTTTTTTTTTTCTTTCTGATCTCCCAGGTCAACATGTGCAGACCTGCTTGTGCCTGAACCCCCTTTGTGTTATATGCAAGTAGATGATCAAATACTCATGTGCATGGCAAAGATCCTGTAATCCATGTCAATGTTCGGTAGGTTATGGAAACCAGAACATATCCAGCATGCACAACCCCGAAAACACAGTATGGCTGCCTACATGGCAGGATTAAAAACAGTTATACACGTAAAAGCCAACTCGTGTACAACTACAAACAAGTGAACGTGGGAGTTGCAGCCCACAAACGCAGAAGAAGAAGAAGTGTTTGTAGGAACAATCAGGAAATTTGGTAGGAACATTTTGAATTTGGTGGGAACACTCGGACTCCGAACCACATCAGCAAACGTACATTTTATCCACAAGGTATACAAACACTCCATAGCTTAGCCCACTGGATACAGACGCTGTCTGACCGTAACGCAACTTGATTCAGCCACGTTCTCTCTTGTTCACACAAACGATTAAAGTGATTCAGTCCACTCAATGCTGTTTGAATGTAAACATGCACACGATTAGCTGAGCATCATCACGCGAGACCAAGGTTAGTAGTGAATGCCCTGGCCTCATGATTAATTGGTCTGGAGCATCTGGGTAATGTTGTGATATGAAAGCATATGATCATGCTTTGCAGTTGAAAATGAGCTCGTCGGAACAATTTTGGCGATGGCGTAATGTGAGTCGAGCGTAACAAAATACGGCAAAATCGTAACAGTTAGCATCTCTGTACACATCCACCTCACCTGGACAGTTAGCAAGTAAGTAAACAGTGGTATTTACTTACTTAATACTTACTTGCTCTCAGTGTTGTTTTGTGTCTTTTTTCAATTACTTTTTTTTTTCTTTTAAAAGATGGTTGTAGGCAAAATGAGACAAGAACCAAACCTGGGGAGTCAAAAGACAGTTGGACATAATTTCACATTACCATTAACACTTATGTTTATAGATTGATTTTAGTTTATAGATTGGTTTTACTCTTTTTTTTCTCTCCAGCTTTTACTCTTAGCACACTTAAAAAAAAAAATCTCTCAATCTCTATCAGTCTCTACTCTTCGTCTGTCAGTTTCAGTGTGTTTGATTTTAGATCTGTCACTCCTAAACTATTTATTTTCCACATAGCAAAAACTTAACAAGTGATCAGAAGATGGCTATGGTTATTAAACAGCAACACTAACATACTTCCGTGATCCCATCTGTTATCGAGTAACACCTGGTATTCATCAAGTGCATCATACACAAACAAGCAAGTGCACACACAACACACACACAAACACACATGCAAACACACATATGTGAAAAGTAAGATGATCAAGAAGTGGATTAGTCAATTACAATGAGACGGTATGCAGAACAGAAGAGGTGTGTTTTGACAGATTTTTTTTTTACCCCTAAAAGTGGAGTATGGCTGCCTGCATGGCAGGGCAAAAACGGTCATACACGTAAAAGTCCACTCGTGTACATACGAGTGAACGTGGGATTTGCTGCCCATGAACGAAGAAGAAGAAGAAGAAAAGACTTTTCAAACTGAACTGGGGAATCCATGTGATGGACTCATAAGGGCAGTGTATTCCATACCACTGGGCCATGATAGGAGAAAGATCAATAACCTTGTGATCTCTTGCTTCTTGGAGGAATTGTCAGCACTCTAGAATCAGCAGCCAAGCATAAAGAACTAGGAGTATAGATCAAAAGTAAGTCACAATGGTATGTGGGTGCGGAATGGTTTATGACATTAAAACACATAGCAGCTAGTTTGCAATCTCTCCTATGAGAGATGGGCAGCCAGTGAAGCTTCTCAAGAAGAGTGGTTTTAACTTATAAGGATTCTAATGTTCTAAATATTAACCTTGAAGCACAGTTCAGAATTTTCTGGAGTTTTTGAAGGAGGTTAAGTCAGGCACTACCAGCGTTCTAGAAGAAGAACTGGTCGTCATCGAGACAAGACGGAACAAGAGAAGCTTACAACACCCCCCACCTGCGATGGATGCTGCTTTCCTGGTGTAGTTGCGCTGACTGTCGTCAAACTCTGCGGGCACTGACATCACCACTTTGGTCACAGGCACCGTCAGGTTCTGCTGTGCGGCTTGACGCAGTGTGCCCACAATGTATGACCCCACCTCCTCGGGGGTCACCCGCCGCTCTGTCCGGTTCACAGTCACCACGTAACGGATCATTCCATACTCGTCCGCTTCCAGCTGAGAAAACAGAAGAAGCGATTCACTGGTGTTGGTGTCTAATCTGCAGCTTGATGGGCGCAACTGCCGAGTGGTTAAAGCGTTGGACTTTCATTCTGAGGGTCCCAGGTTCAAATCTTGGTAATGGCACTTGGTGGGTAAAGGATTTTTTTCCGATCTCCCAGGTCAACATATGTGCAGACCTGCTAGTGTTTGAACCCCTTTTATGTGTAAACGCAAGCAGAGAGATCAAATAGGCACGTTAAAGATCCTGTAATCCATGTCAGCGTTCAGTGGGTTATGGAAACCAGAACATACCCAGCATGCACACCCATGAAAATGGAGTATGGCTGCTGATATGGCAGGGTAAAAAAGGGTCATACACGTAAAAGCCCACTCGTGTACGAGCGAACGCGGGAGTTGCAGCCAACGAACAAGGAAGAAGAAGAAATATTCTGTGGGACCAATGGGATTGCTTATTTCTTCTCACTGCCAGTCACAAAACATATATATATATATATATATATATATATATATATAAATAGTAAAGAGTGGTAACTCTCTCCATTACACAAGGTACACAACTTCAAGTCAGTGATGCTTACGCTACCGATTCAGCTAGCACACAGGTAAATAAAAGGTACATTATTTACCTGTGTGCTAGCTGAATCGGTAGCGTAAGCATCACTGGCCTGAAGCTGTGTACCTTGTGTAATGGAGAGAGTTACCACTCTTTACTATTTGTTAATCATATAGTCTCCTGGCCTCATTATTTGTTAATTTCCAGTGGATAAACTACCGAGGCAACCATGTATTTGTTCTGTATTGTCCATGTGTTCTGTGTGGCTTATTCAGGATTAAAGAGGCTGTAGTCTTGAATAAAAGCTA
The DNA here is from genome assembly GCF_041734735.1 of Babylonia areolata. Lineage (NCBI taxonomy): Eukaryota > Metazoa > Mollusca > Gastropoda > Neogastropoda > Buccinidae > Babylonia > Babylonia areolata. The sequence continues at coordinate 23,473,446 of NC_134877.1, read as the reverse complement.
ATTTGTGTTTGCTGTGTGCACATGTCAAATGATTGGTATAAGGACAGGCCCAGCGCTTCCTTTTTTTGAGGAAGTGTCTGGCTTTGTTCCAGTGTACCTTTTATTTACCCGTGTGCTAGCTGAATCTGTAGCGTAAGCATCACTGACTTGAAGTTGTGTACCTTGTGTAATGGAGAGAGTTACCACTCTTTACTATTTGTTAATCACATCGTCTCCTGGCCTCATTATTTGTTAATATATATATATATCCTCTTTCCTTCCTTTCTACTTAAACTGCTGACTGACTTGTCACTATTCTGCAGGCAGTAACTTTCAACAGTTTCATTAACCACCTCTATATCAGTGAGGACAAGCAAAAGTCTGGGGGGAGGGAGAGTGGGGGGTGGGGGTGGGGGATAAGAAGAGTTTGTCCCCAGGACAAATAAAGCTTACCCGGAAATTTTCTAGCCCTGAACCCACCCCCTCCCCCGAGAGATGCTGACCTTGAAGGCGTATTGCTTCTGCACATCCTCCAGCTCCTGCTTGCCAAACTTTTTCCCGATGAAGCGTTTTGCGTCGTACAGCGTGTTCCTGTGGTTGTGTTCTGCTTGCGCCACTGCTTTGTAGCCCACCAGCACACCTTCGTCACTGCACAGGAATGCGCAGCCACCTTGAAACTTTCATCTTTTCATCCCATTTAATATGCTACTGCGGATTAAGAAAAAAAAAAAAGAAAAAAAAAAAAGCAATGGTAGAAATTGTACACAATGTGACGGACGCAACAGCCGAGTGGTTCCAGCGTTGGACTTTCAATTTGACAGTCTTAATTTTGAATCTCGGTAACTGCGTCTGGTGGGTAAAGGGTGGAGATTTTTTTCCAATCTCCCAGGTCATCATAATGTGCAGACCTGCTTAGTGCCTGAACCCCCTTCGTGTGTATACACAAGCAGAAGATCAAATACACATGTTAAAGATCCTGTAATCTGTGTCAGTGTTTGGTGGGTTATGGAAACAAGAACACACCCAGCACGAAAGCCCCGAAAATGGAGTATGGCTGCCTACATGGCAGGGTAGAAACTGTCATACATGTAAAAGTCCGCTCGTGCACATACAAGTGAACGTGCGAGTTGCAGCCCACGAATGTAGAAGAAGAGCAACAAAGCTGTAACCTAGTGGTAATTCACCTGACTAGGAAGCAAATGTCCATGGGATTAAGTCCCATATATATATATATATATATAGACTGGGATTTTTACTTTCCCCTCCAATAGACCTTGAGTAGTGGTGTGGGTGCTAGTCTCTTGGATGAGAGGATAAACCAAGGTCCATGTAGAGCATGAACCCATGAGAAAAACACACAATAACAAAAAGAGCTATCCCTGGCATAATTCTGTTGCAAAACAAAAATAATGAAACACTTTCAGATAGAAAAGAGATTAAAAACAGGGGCTGTAAGCCCACCATTTCTCGCAATCCCACGATTTCTCTCACTTTGAGAGAGAAATCGTGGGATTGCCAGAAATCGTGGTTGTTCCCCCCCCCCCCCCCCCCCCCCCATGTTTTCTCTCAATTGCGAGAAATTGTGGGGGGGGTGCCCCCATGATTTCTCACAATGTGTGAGAAAACGTGAGGAGTCCCCCTTATTTTAATTATAAAAAAAAATCCTTTCTCATCGGAGATGTGTTCTTGTCTTTTCCCAATGCAAATCTAGGAGAAAAATCAGAGAGAGGAAAAGAAAAGAGAAAGAGGGGAGCAACGACAATGACGATAATGATAATGACAGTGGCGTTCTTGAAGACATCAACAGAAATGACACTGAAACACACCTGTTTATTGTATTTCGCATGTGATGGATCACTGCAATTCACTGACCTCAAATTCAACATTGGAATCAATAGCAAACAAAGAAATTAAGGCAATGTACATAATTCAAACAGAAATATGATATGATATAATATAACACAATATGATATGATCTAATTCTAATGTAATGTAATGTATTTATGTAATGTATTGTCACAATGCTTTATCCTCACGTAGGGAGCGTCAAAACTGGACCAAATAGTTTTGATGTTTGTTGTGATGCAAACTTTTCTGTCACATGTATTATGAATGTTCTTCATTTCATGCTTGCTCATCTGTTCATCTGTTTGTGTCAGTATGTTTCCGCATGTAAGATGCACTGAAAATAAGATTCTCAGTTTCATGAAGGACACTCAGAACATGAAAATATTATTCTAAAAAAACCAAAGTGAAAGCCAGTACTGTGTCTTCACCTTCACCGTCTATTGCTCATGTCTTTATTAACTGCAACCCCAATATCACTGCCACTATTACCCCATTGCCACTAGAACTGCTAGCCCACTGCCACTGCTATCCCACTGCCACTAGACCTGCAACCCCACTGCCACTGCTACCCCATTGCCACTAGAACTGCTACCTCACTGCCACTGCTATCCCACTGCCACTGCTACCCCATTGCCACTAGAACTGCTACCTCACTGCCACTGCTATCCCACTGCCACTAGACCTGCAACCCCACTGCCACTGCTATCCCACTGCCACTAGACCTGCAACCCCACTGCCACTAGAACTGCTACCCCACTGCCATTGCTACCCCACTGCCACTAGACCTGCTACCCCACTGCCACTGCTACCCCACTGCCATTGCTACCCCACTGCCACTGCTACCCCACTGCCACTAGAACTGCTACCCCACTGCCACTGCTACCCCACTGCCACTGCTACCCCACTGCCACTGCTACCCCACTGCCACTGCTACCCCACTGCCACTGCTACCCCACTGCCACTAGAACTGCTACCTCACTGCCACTGCTACCCCACTGCCACTATAACTGCTACCTCACTGCCACTGCTATCCCACTGCCACTAGACCTGCAACCCCACTGCCACTGCTACCCCACTGCCATTGCTACCCCACTGCCACTAGAACTGCTACCCCACTGCCACTGCTATCCCACTGCCACTAGACCTGCAACCCCACTGCCACTGCTACCCCACTGCCATTGCTACCCCACTGCCACTAGAACTGCTACCTCACTGCCACTGCTATCCCACTGCCACTAGACCTGCAACCCCACTGCCACTGCTACCCCACTGCCATTGCTACCCCACTGCCACTAGACCTGCAACCCCACTGCCACTGCTACCCCACTGCCATTGCTACCCCACTGCCACTAGAACTGCTACCCCACTGCCACTGCCACTGCTACCCCACTGCCACTAGAACTGCTACCCCACTGCCACTAGAACTGCTACCCCACTGCCACTAGAACTGCTACCCCACTGCCACTAGAACTGCTACGCCACTGCCACTAGAACTACCTCACTGCAAACGCCACCGTCATTGTCATGATTGTTGTTGTTGTCGCTCCTATTTCCTGTTTCTTTTTTTCTCTCTCTCATTCTTCTCTTCGATTTGCATCGGGAAAAGACATGAACCCAGCTCCGATGATAAAGGAAATCTTTTTGATTTCTCGCAATCCCACATGCCCCCACGATTTCTCTCAAAGTGAGAGAAATTGTGGGATTTCGAGAAATCGTGGGCTTAGATGGGTGGTGCCAGATTGTGGCATTGCTCTCTCCCCGGGGAAAGCAGCCCAAATTTCACACAGAGAATCTGTAAAAAAAAAACCCCGTAAAACAACACAATACAATGCAGGTACTGCAAATGATCAGCTCAGACAAAAAAAAAAGAAAAAAAAAAAAAGGGTACAAGGTCTGGTAGCCTTATTTGACTAGTGAGTAAGTTATTGTAGTGGTGAATCTGTTGTAAGTACTATTCTACATAGTCTGTAACTAAGGCCCCTATGGCCCTGAGTGTTCCATGAAGAAAATATGGGAGGGGGAGGGAGAGAGAAAGAAAATATATATATATATTTATATATATATAAACAAAAAAAAATTTACAGATTATATTGAAATGAATTTAATTCCTCCATATCTCATTATTTATATTTTCTTTGTAATTCCTCCATATTGTTTTATTTTCTCAACTTGGGAGCTTCACAGAGTATATTCATAATATAGAACTTTGGTTATCAAATATCATCATGACCATTACTGTTTGGAAAACTTCCTTTGAAACGGTTCTTTGAATAAAGAAACTTCTGACTGCTGCACATTTTTTTTTCTTTTCCAATCCATGATACACAAATTATAATGGTCAACAAATCATACTCCATACAGCACACATAATAGTTTTCTATTAAAAAAGAAACTGAAAAGCACAAATACCTGAAGGCAACAACACTGGGGATACAACGATGACCGTCCTCCACTTCCAAAATGTCAATTACTCCTGTTACTGAATGGTACATCCCTATGCAGGAATAAGTTGTCCCTGGAACCAAAAAATTCTCATATAAAGATGTAATTTTTTTCTATATGTTAAATGTCTTCTATAATCCTTAGACAACATTTTTCAAAACAGCACAACTGCAAAGTTCTGTAAGCTGAATGAAATACTGCATTCAATTTCCACTATATCTATCTATCTATCTGTCTGCCTCTATCATTGTATGTCTGTCTGTGTGTGAGTGCATGCGTGTTTGTCTGTGTGTGTGTGTGTGTGTGTGTGTGTGTGTGACTGTGTGTAAACTCAAACTAGTCAAAGCCTTGCAGAGCTAGATTCCTAATTAATTTGATATGGATGAATGGAATAACTTACAAACTAGCTAACCATCTACATGTAGAGAGAAAGAGAGCGAGCGAGTCAGTGAGAGAGGGAGACAGACAGAGAGAGAGAGAGAGAGTCAGTCAGTCAGTTAGTCAGTTATTCCATACCAAATTAATGATGAGTCTAGTTCTGGAAGTCTCTTAGTCTGAGTGTATTGCATACATCTTTGGAAAGCATCTTCCTGTCTCTAGAGTCTGTTGCAACAAATTGATTTCACACTGCAGTTCAAAAAACAGTTTGAATAATGAAAAGCATGGACATATGGACAATGCACGCTTAGCTCTAGAGGGGACTGAATTCACGGTGGGTCACAGGGCATTGCGTGACCAGGATAACGATGGCTATAGCAAGGATGGCTATAGCATTACTATCTTTCTATATGGAGTAGTTAGTCTTCTGCTTTTGTCTGTTGTACTAAGTAGTTGGTTTTTTCTTACAACTTTTCTTACAATTTTCTATGATTCTTGTAGCATATTTCCATGATGCTCGACCTACTACACATTCTTACAGAAATGTGTATAGTTTTAGTTCCTCTGTGAGAGAGAGAGAGGGGGGAGCGGGGGTGTGGGGTAGAGGGGGGGGGGGGGGGGGGAGGGAGAGAGAGAGAGAGAGGGAAAGAGAGAGAGAGGGACAGTGAGAGAGACAGACATGCAGACAGAGACAGACAGAGAGAGAGAGAATGAGAGTGTGTGTGTATATCTAGGTGTGTATGTGTACTTTACAATTTTTCATAATCATGACGGCTGCTCTTACCTAGATCAACCCCAACAATCTTGGGTTTGGGTGGTGGCATGTACATTTGTCCAAAATAACCTGCCAGCAGCAGCACCAATACAGCTCCTCCTGAAAGTAAATCAACATTTAAATGAAATTAATACATCGCAGCTGGCAATCACAGGTTTCAATGCAAATGCCAATGAACTTGGTTCTGAAAAAACAAATCAAATAAAAGTTTAGGAATCCCTGACAACACAATCGGATTCTTTTAAAACTAAAAATGTTTGAATGTTTCCTTGCAAGTCATGTATAAATACTCTAATGCCAAATATAAGACCTTGATATTGCCAAGAAATTGGCAATGGTATAATTCACCAAGATTTGACCAAAAAATGACCATACTACCTAACAGTCTGCAGTCAATACACTCATTATTATCCACATCATGAATAACTTTAAGTAATCAATCTGAAAAGTTCCAAATGAAAGCAGACTTTCACAAATTATGACAAACTGCATCAGCAGCAGACGACGTTTTTTCCTGATGTACTTCCACCGGTATGTGTTTGTGTGGTGTCAACTCAAAAACATTTCTAAAAAAATAAATATAAAAATATTACTACCTAAGAAAACAAACGTAGAACTCATAGTTGTGGTCACAGTGCAATTTTCCTGAAAGAAGTGGACTTGATCGGAAAAATACACAAAGCATATGTTCGCCGCACACTAGGCACAGAGGCGGATGTCAACGTGTTTCAATCGGCTTCCGGTTGACAGGGGAAATAACTTTTATATTCAGCTAATCTACTTTCGCCAGGCCGAATGTCTCCCTTGGTCATGTTCGTCGAGCTCATCGGAGTGAGTAAATTTTATATAATTTCATGTGTGTGTGTGTGTGTGTGTGTGTGTGTGTGTGTGTGTGTGTGTGTGTGTGTGTGTGTGTGTGTGTGTGTGTCATGGTGTGTGTGTCACGGTGTGTGTGTCACGGTGTGTGTGTGTGTGTGTAGTTCCACAGGGGTCAGTCCTTGGACCATGTCTCTTCCTGGTCTTCATCAACGACCTTCCCGAAGAACTGACCTAAAAAACAAGGATGTTTGTCGATGACACCGCCATCTACCGCACAATAGCATCCATAGAAGGCCACGCCCACCGAGTCAGTACAAGATGATCTAGAACGCCTCCAGGTCTGGGAACAGAAATGGGAAATGGCCTTCAACCCAGGCAAATGTGCTACACTGAGAGTTACTCGCTGCAAAAGTTCTATCAGCGACAAATACGAGATGCATGGACACACGCTGGCAACAGTACAATCAGCGTCATACCTGGGGGGGGTCACCCTTAGAACAGATCTAGAGTGGGCGCATCACATTGAAAACATCACAAAGAAATCTAAAAGTTGCTTCCAATGACCTGAGAGAAAAAGCGTACCTAACCTTTGTTAGACCCTTACTTAAATACTCCAGCTCAGTTTGGGACCCTCACAAGACAGGATGCATAAGAAAAATCGAAAACATCCAGACGGAGAAGGAAGCTAGATTCGTCTTGAACCGATATCACGTCGGCGTGCAAGCGTAACAGATATGCTTCAAAAGCTCAAGTGGCCATCTCTCCAGAAGCGACGCCAGACATCTAGAGTCACAATACTCTACAAAATAGTCAATGACCAGGTGCAAATTAACAAAAGCGTCTTGCCGGGTTAAACCAGCAGTGAGAGACAGGAGGTCGCACGACCAGCAGTTCAAAAGGCTTGCAGATCAAAAGCAGCAATATAGACTTTTCGTTCCTCCCACGAGCCATCCGCGAGTGGGATGAACTCCCAGCCCACATAGCAGAGGCAGACTCCTCCACCAGCTTCAAGAACAGGGTCTCCTCCCACCTCAAGTGTGCCACTCTGGACAGCCTGGCAGCCGCGAGACTTCAGGAGTAGGCCCAAAACATGCTCACCACCCGTATCGCAATTGTATGAATGTGAGAGTGCCTGGTTAGGTAGGTAGTGGGTAGGGGGGTGCTGGTAGGAGGGCGCTGCGGCGGGGCCCGGGTGCCAGGAGCCGTCATTAGGATGCCTGAAATAGATTTGGAGCAATTTTTTTTTTTCGGCAGCCGGCTTGCGGAAACCCCCAAATCTGTGGCTAAATAATCAGACTGAGTTGATTGTGGCCACACAACAGAAGAAGAAGAAGTGTGTGTGTGTGTGTGTGTGTGTGTGTGTGTGTGTGTGTGTGTGTGTGTGTGTGTGCGCGCGCGCGCATGCCAGTGCGTGCGTCAGTGTGCGTGCGTGTGTGTGTGTGGCGATGTGTGTGTGTGTGTGTGTGCGTGCGTGCCGGCGCCCCCCGAACCCTCCTCCCGCCCCCCTGCCTACCCCCTCCTCAAAGAAAACCTATATTGTCCATGCCCCACCCCCACTCCCCACCCCCTTCCCCCCTTCCCCCCATCCCCGCTCTTTAATAACACTGACCTTCGAAGGAGGAGATAGACAGAGAAAAGGAAGACAAAGACAAAAAAACACAAAAAACAAAAACAAACAACAACAACGAAGAAAAGACAAGTTTTAGTTTCAGCTTCGGTTACAAGTAGATGTCAAACCTTCCCGACTGATCACCTGTTTTTTTAAATTTTTTTAATTTATTTATCATTTTTATTTTTATTTTTAATTACGAAAGAAGAAGAAGATGAAACTGAGCAGATGTCTGACTAGGACCACTGATAAAAACCCCTCTCTTCTCCAGGTTTGTACAGTATATAAAGCGCCAACATAAAATCAAATAAAACAAATATATTCAAAACTAACCAAAGAAGTAAATGATTATCAAAAGACAATACAAGTGAAAGATACGTAGACGGCAAAGAAACAGAATAAAACGAAAAAAGATATAGAATTTAAAGAAAGAAAAAAAAAAAGAAAGACAGAAAGAGAAGGGAAAGCACTCGAAGTCAGTGTGGGTGAATGCTCAAGTTTCACTTGTCTGGCTTCCCTTTCTCGATGTTTCCAGACAAAATCAATAACCGTCTTGTTTCTGCGCAGTGGATATTGTGTCTTCTTCTTCTTCGTGTTTTTTGTTTGCTTGTTTTTTTGTTGTTGTTGTTTTTTTCTAAAAAAAACCCCCAAAACTTTTTAAAACCTCCATCAAGATTTGACAGGTCGTCCCACTTTCCCACGCTAGCGACAAGCATGGCCGACATGCAAATCAATAATTTTCTTTTGTTGGCTTTTTAAGAGCGACGGTTTCAAGGTTGTTTCAGCCCTAATTCTCTCTGTATGTCCGTCTGTCTGTGTCTGTGTGTCTGTCTATGTCTGTTTGTATCTGTGTCTTTCAGCACGGTGTGTGTGTGTGTGTGTGTGTGTGTGTGTGTGTGTTTCAAATTGTTCTAATGCTGCACACGTTTCTAACTAATGGCCTGATGTATGTGTGTGTCAGTGTGTGTGTGTGTGTGTGTGTGTGTGTATGCGTGCGCGCGCGTGCGCGTGTGTGTGTCTACGTTCTCCATGGCAATGTTAAAGCAGTTCTTGTACAGAATGGATACGACTGTGTATATGTCTTTCATTTCAGATATTAACACATTGTATCAATTCGTGGTTTGTCGAAATGAGAGAGAAAAAAAAATCAGACCGAATAAGCATCTCTCTCTCTCTCTCTCTCTCTCTCTCTCTCTCTTTTTTTTAAATGCAACGATGTTCACACTGATTTCAGTAAAGAAAAATACAGCTCTTTATTACTTGACTCTTATATCATTATAATTATCAAACTATATGAAAGAGTGATGAGTTTTTTTTTTTTTTTTTTGTTTTGTTTTTTAATCTGCCGTCCCTGACACTGCTTCGAGATATTTCCACCACAAAAAAACTTTAATATTATCCCCTTACTCTGTCTGAATCTTTTGCCAAGTGATGCCATCCGGTAAATGAATAGACGTTTAAGCTCTGACAGTTTTATTACACAGTCGAAAACGGTTTGGTTTGATTGATGTATCTCTCTCTCTCTCTCTCTCTCTCTCTGTGCGCGTGGGTGCGGTGAGAGGGGTGGGGGAGGAGGCGGGGGGGGGGGGGGGGGGGGGAGGTACAGGGGGTGTCCGCGCGCGCACTTGTCTGTGTATAATTTATGTATGTGTTTGTGTGTGCTTGTGACTCTCTCTCTCTCTCTCTCTCTCTCTCTCTCTGTGTGTGTGTGTGTGTGTGTGTGTGTGTGCCGTCTATGTTGTTAATGGGTTTTACGTCTGTTCAGACTAAAAAAACAAAAAACAAACAACTATTTAAAATGGAGAGTGGTAGGGTAAAGAAGGTGGAGGTTAGGAGGGTGGTGTGTGTGTGTGTGTGTGTGTGTGTGTGTGTGTGTGTGTGTGTGCTTGTCACAGTATGCGTGTGCGTGCAAGTGTGTGTGTGTGTGTGTGTGTGTGTGTGCGGGTGTGTACGTGCGTGCTTGCGTATGCGTGTGCGTGTAAGTGCAAGTGTGTGTGTGTGTGTGTGTGTGTGTACGTGCGTGCTTGCGTATGCGTGTGCATGCAAGTGTGTGTGTGTATGCAGTGTGTGTGTGTGTGTGTGTGTGTGCGTGCTCGCGTGTATGTGCGTGTGTGTGTGTCAGCGTGCATAGGTGCGCGTGAATGTGTGTGTGTGTGTGTGTGTGTGTGTGTGTGTGTGCATATTCGTGCGCGCGCGCGCGCCGTGTGCATGCATCATGGCATACAGTGGACGTGTCACTGCACAGCATTGAAGATTCTGCATTGTCTCTTTGTCACGGGCGTCCAACTTTCCCACGCTTCTGGGCCTGGTGCCATTGGCGATCGATGGCTGTTTCCCTGGCTTGAAGAGCTGCGTCAGACTTCAGTCTGGAGTGTGGAGTGAAGGCCTAGAGGTAACGCATCCGCCTATAGGAAGAGATAGAATCTGAGCGCGCTGGTTCGAATCACGGCTCAGTCGCCGGTATTTTCTCTCCCTGGATGAGACCATAAACCGAGGACCGGCCGTGTGCAGCATGTATTTAGTGCACGTAAAAGAACCCACGGCAACAAAAGGGTCGTCCCTGGCGAATTTCTGTAGAGAAATCCGTTTCGATAGGAAAAACAAATAAAACTGCACGCAGGAAAATAAAATGAAAAAAAAAGAAAGGAAAAAGAAAAAAAGTGGCGACGCGCTCTCCCTGCGGAGAACTTCTGCGTGCGTATACACGCGAAAGGGGGTTCAGGCACTAAGCAGGTCTACACATATGTTGACCTGGGATATCGGGAAAAAAAAGAAATCTCTACCCTTTACCCACCAGGTGGTGTTACCGAGATTCGAACCCGGGACCCTCAGATTGAAAGTCCAACGTTCTAACCTCTCGGCTGTTGCGCCCTTCGGCATGGCGGTGTATCCTTGGGGAAGGCACTTTACTCCGACTTCACCCACTCCGCACAGGGAGACAGGCTATGAGTGCCTGAGTTCTGTTGAGGAAGGTTAAAACGGTAGAACTGAGGAGAGATTTGGGCCCCTGCCTTTCCTATTTTGTATTTGTATTTCTTTTTATCACAACAGATTCCTCTGTGTGAAATTCGGGCTGGGAGAGCGCGTCGCTACACTACAGCGCCACCCATTTTTTAAATTTTTTTTTCCTGTGTGCAGTTTTATTTGTTTTTCCTATCGAAGTGGATTTTTGTACAGAATTTTGCCAGGAACAACCTTTTTGTTGCCGTGGGTTCTTTTACGTGCGCTAAGTGCATGCTGCACACGGGACCTGACCTCGGTTTATCGTCTCATCCAAATGACTAGCGTCCAGACCACCACTCAAGGTCTAGTGGAGGGGGAGACTCGGAAAATACCGGCGGCTGAGCCGTGATTCGAACCAGCGCGCTCAGATTCTCTCGCTTCCTAGGCGGACGCGTTACCTCTAGGCCATCACTCCAAAAAAGAGCGCGAATAAACACAGTAGATATGACTTCACTGCCTCTGTCAGCAACCATTATAAAAAAAATTATAAGGCTGTGAAGGACTCGATGTTCAAAACCAGGGCCGAAGCAAGAGGCATGCTTAAAAAAAAAAATTATATATATTTTTTAAAATTTCATTTCACAGAATCCAGTATGTTCAACTGGAGCTGTAATATTGTATTGTATTGCATTGTATTGTATTGTATTGTATTGCTGTTTGTCGGAATAATTATATTTCTCTGTGTGAAATAAAGGCTATTCTTCCTCGCGGAAAGTGCGTCGCCACATTACAATGCCACCTTCTCTCTCTCTCTCTCTCTCTGTCTCTCTCTGTCTGTCTGTGTGTGTGTGTGTGTGTGTGTGCCGCATAAACGTAAGGTGCTCGTCTCCAAAATTAATGGAATCGGGACTTGCCAAAATGGCTTTCATTTGTAAATTATTAATTCAAGAACCATTTTGGAATAATTACTTTCTTTGTCCGTCCGTCCGTCTGTCTGTCTGCCTGTCTGTCTAACTGTCTGCCCCCCACCCCCCCTCCCCTCTCTCACTCTCTCTGTCTATCTTTCTTTTAAACGTATCTATGTCTGTCACTCTCTCTATCTCTTTTCGTGTATTTTTCTCCGCCTCTGTCTCTCTGTCTCTGTCCGTGTCTCTCTGTCTATGTTCCTCTGTATGTCTCTGTCTCTGTCCCCTCACCCTCTCTCTCTCTCTCTCTCTCTCTCTCTCTCTCTCTCTCAGACTCAGACAACAGGCCAATGCATAATCACGAATCACACACACACACACACACACACACACACACACACACAAGAGGCTATTTATACAAACCCAATAAAACAGGCGGTTAACGCTAAACACGCGCGCACACGCACGCACCACCACCCACCTAACCCCCACTCCATGAGCGCACATAGTTCTAGATAAAAACAGCACACAAAGTCCACACAAAGTTGTGATCGGTCTTGAACTATTCCTTCGATTTTCTGCTAATGAGACACAAGACTGTCATTAATC
>NC_134877.1:23451139-23453639 GCF_041734735.1 Babylonia areolata | reverse complement strand
ACTCCTTCTTCTACTCCTTCTTCTTCTTCTACTCCTTCTTCTTCTACTACTACTTCTTCTTCTTCTACTACTTCTTCTTCTTCTACTCCTTCTTCTTCTACTCCTTCTTCTACTCCTTCTTCTTCTACTCCTTCTTCTTCTTCTACTACTACTCCTTCTTCTTCTACTACTAATTCTTCTTCTTCTACTACTTCTTCTTCTACTCCTTCTTCTTCTTCTTCTACTACTTCTTCTTCTACTACTACTCCTTCTTCTTCTACTACTTCTTCTTCTTCTACTACTCCTTCTTCTTCTACTCCTACTTCTTCTACTTCTTCTTCTTCTACTACTTCTTCTTCTTCTTCGTGAAGAGTCATAGGGGCTTCACACTCTTCTTTCCTTCTTCGTCTTCTTCTTCTACTTCTTCTCTTCTTCTTCTTCTTCTTCGTGAAGAGTGAGTGGGTCTCCGCACAGAGGACATGTTTTCTAGAGTCTTCCAGGTCTGTCGGTTGTGTGTGTGTGTGTGTGTGTGTGTGTGTGTGTGTGTGTGTGTGTGTGTGTGTGACTGGGTTTTCCTGTCCATTCTGCTGAGTTGTCAGTCCTCCGCGTTTTCGTTTGGTGGTTGTTGTTTTTGGAGGGAAGGAGGGGGGGAGGGTGTCTTCTTCTTCTTCCTCTTCTTCTTCTTTCCTATAGCTATATAACCAGCCCACGCCAAACGCTTGTACCTGCATCGATTTACATCTTTGGCTGCGATGAAATCGATAGCCTGCCAAGGCACTTTGGTTCACTGCGTATCCAGCCAACATTGCTATTGTCCTTTTCCATCTCCCTGTGTTTTGGAAAAAAAAAAGAAGAAAAGAAAAGAAAACTAACTAACTAAAAGCGACGCCTTTGTTGACTGTTTATCTTTTCTGATGTAGTTCTGGCAAGGATGGTGGCTGAATGGTTAAGACGCTCAGCTGCCAACACAGAGAGTCCGTGAAGGTGTGGGTTCGAATCTCGCTCTCGATCGCCCCTTTCTTTATTATTATATTTATATAGCGCTGAATCTTGTGCAGAGACAAATCAAAGCGCTTTCGCACCAGTCATTCAAACGCATCCATAACTCTAAAACGGGAAGAAAAAACAAACAAACAAACAACAACAACAACCAAAACACACACACACACACACACACACACACACACACACACACAGCAATTGTTGCTTATTCAATTTACCATCATGAAATAAAATCTTGACTTGACTTGACTTGACACACACACAAAAACAAAACAAAAAAACTGAAGACAAAGAGGCAGGCAAGGGAGGCTATTTTGGGAAGAGGTGGGTTTTAAGGCCAAACTTGAAAGAGCTGAGTGTGGATACCTGACGAAGCGAAAGAGGAAGTTCATTCCAATTACAAGGTCCAGAGACAGAGAAAGAACGGCGGCCAACAGTCGAGTGTTTGAATCTGGGTATGCGTAAACAGAGTGGATCCAAGCCGATCGTAGTGAGCAAGATGGAGTGTAGAGTTGATGGCAGCCACAGAGATAAGAAGGGGCAGATTTGTGAATACATTTATAACATAGAGTGCTGATCTTGTACTTTATTCTGTGTGAAACAGGGAGCCAGTGGAGATGTTGCAAAAGAGGAGTGATGTGCTCAGATCTTTCTCCCAAAGTTTGACTGGAAAATCAAACTGACTGAGCGTCTAGTCTTTCGGATGAGACGATAAATCCGAGGTTCCGGTGTGCAGCACGTACCTGGCGCACTGAAAAAGAACCCATGGCAACGAGTGTTGTCCTCTGGCAAAATTATGTAAAAAGAAATCTACTCTATGCACTCAAGGCCTGACAAAGCGCGTTGGGTGTTGCTGCTGTCTGGTACCTGCCTTGCAGATGTGGTGATGCGTATATGGATTTGCCCGAACGCAGTGACGCCTCCTTGAGAAACTGAAACCGAAACTGATGTGTTCCGACATTCTCTTTCCTGATTCTACATGTTTTGATAATAACAGAGCGCAGCCCCGTGGCAGTGATGGCCTAGAGGTAACGCGTCCGACTAGGAAGCGAGAGAATCTGAGCGCGCTGGTTCGATATTTTCTCCCTCTCCACTAGACCTTGATTGCCCTGTGGGTTGGGCACTGATAGAATAGACCCACTGCCCTGCCATGCATGTCGTAAGAGGCGACTAAGGCAGGACCACCTCGCCAGGAGGATAAAAGGGTTTGCGTAGGGTTAACTACCCTGCCTGTAAGAAAGACCAGTTACAGAAGCATTGACGACAAAGAACCAAAACATTCACCTGGGCAAGGAAGGGTCTCCATCCCGGAGACTTATGACGCGGTGCAGGGAAAGCCGAAAGGAAGCTGCAAGGCTGACTCCCCTTCTGACACCCAGGACAACAATGCGAGTAGCCACATGGAACATCAGGGCGATGTATGAAGCAGGAAGAACCATCCAAGTAGCGAGAGAGATGAAAAACTACAAGATTGGAGTGCTAGGATTGAGTGAGACAAGGTGGCTACAGTCAGGACAGA
>NC_134877.1:23406139-23416139 GCF_041734735.1 Babylonia areolata | reverse complement strand
TTTGCAAGTGACTGGATTGAATTTTCCATGGTGTACGTTAAGTACATTAAACAGATCTTCATTCTTCGCGGAACCTGATTTGAAGACCATGCATTTTATCACGTATATCAGCGTACGCTTGAAACAAGAAATGTAACTCATCCTCCTTTATAAAACCGCACATCAGACAAGAGAGAGAGAGGGGGGGAGAGAGAGAAAGAGAGAGAGAGAAAGGAGAGAGAGAAGGGGGCGGAGAGAGAGAGGGGGAGAGAGAGAAAGAGAGAGGGGGAGAGAGAGAGGGGAGAGAGAGAGAGAGAGGGAGGAGAGAGAGGGGGGGGGGGGGGGAGAGAGGGGGGGGAGAGAGAGAAAGAGGGAAGGAGAGAGAGAGAGACAGAGAGAGACAGAGACACAGACAGAGACAAGAAGATGGAGATAGGGAGAGGCAGACAGAAACACAGGCACGCGAGCTAGACTCTACTATGTTTTAAACCTCTAGCGCACAATGAGCATAAGAACACGAAAACAAGCTGCTGGCACAGAAATTATATTTCAGACAGATATATGTGTTGGCAAAGTTGTATAGAATGGAATAGAATAGAATAGAATATGTCTTTATTACCAAGTGTACCGGGGTCACAAAGAATATTGGGGGAAAAGGGGGTGTGGGGGGATCGTACATAACAGGATATGAACAAAAATCGAAAATCATACACAAGCACAGATACAGTAGAAATTAGGATACATACATACAAGTGCATATCAATATAAAAACTTGTGCATACTCACACATGCACACACTGCACACACACAGACACACACACACACACACACACACACACACACACACACACACACACACACGTTTGAACAGAAGCTGCACATTACATATGGATGGGGCTAATGACGAGATCTTCAGGTATATGGTTGTTGATATACACCTCTTCTCTGAGGGAGTCAACGATAGGCTTATGACCATGAAACTCCCACTGGCATCTGGCCAGAAGCACCTCACCATTGTCAGTGCCTACGCCCCAACCATGACCAACCCGGATGAAGTGAAGGCGAAGTTCTACGAGGACCTTCACTCTGTCATTGCTGCTATCCCGAAAGCAGACAAGCTCATCATTCTTGGGGACTTCAATGCTAGAGTTGGCTCTGACTGTATCTCCTGGGATGGAGTGATTGGAAAGCACGGCGTGGGCCACTGCAACCCAAATGGATTGCTTTTGCTTCAGACCTGTGCAGAGCACGAACTGCTGATAACCAGCACAGTTTTCTGCCTCCCTACCCGTAACAGGACGTCATGGATGCACCCTCGCTCAAAGCATTGGCATTTCATTGATTACGTCATCGTCAGGAAAAGGGATAGGCAAGATGTACGTGTGACAAAGACCATGTGCGGCGCCGAGTGTTGGACAGACCATCGCCTTGTAGTCTCGAAGCTGAATATTCGAATCCAACCCAAGAGACGTCCCCAAGGCCAGAAGGCTCCAAAACGGCTCAACATCGCTAAGCTGAAAAACATCACCATCAAACAGACCTTTGTGGAGCTGCTGGAAGATCGTCTGGAATCCGCCTCTCTGAACAACCAGAATTTGGAGTCTGACTGGACGACCCTGCGCGAGCTGATCTATACTACAGCTTCAGAGACCCTGGGACCCATGACCAGAAAGCACAAAGACTGGTTTGATGAAAACTGTGATGAAATCAAGCAGCTTCTGGATGAGAAACGTCGTCTGCATCAAGCCTACCTGAGCAACCCAAAGTCCACATCAAAAAAAGGATGCGTACAATGCCATCCGCAGGACTGTTCAGCAAAAGTTACGTCAGATGCAGGATAAGTGGCTGAGTGACAAAGCTGATGAGATCCAGGTATATGCTGACAGGCACGATATGAAGAGTTTCTATGATGCCTTAAAAGAAGTCTACGCCCCCACTTCATCAGGATCATCCCCCCTCCTCAGTGCAGATGGGAATACCTTGATCACCGAGAAGGAGAAAATTCTCGAACGCTGGGCTGAGCACTTCAACAGTGTCTTAAATCGCCCTTCCTCCATAAATGATGTAGCCATAGACCGTCTCCCACAAGTCCCCATCAACGAAGCACTGGACGATCCGCCAACACTTCTTGAGACCCTGAAAACAATCCGTCTGCTATACAGTGGCAAAGCACCTGGCTCAGACTCCATTCCAGCAGAGGTCTACAAGGATGGAGGCACTGTGCTGACTGAGAAGCTCCATCAGCTGTACTCACTCATGTGGAAAGAAGAGACAATCCCCCAGGATTCCAAAGATGCATCTATCATTCACTTGTACAAGCGAAAGGGGAACCGGCAAGCCTGTGATAACCATCGGGGCATTTCCTTGCTCTCCATCGCAGGCAAGATACTTGCCAGGATGGATCCTACTAAACCGCCTCACAGCACACCTTGACCAAGGTCATTTGCCTGAGAGCCAATGTGGATTCCGGAAAGAGCGCGGAACCACCAACATGGTGTTTGCTGCAAGGCAGCTGCAAGAGAAATGTCAGGAGCAAAATGCTGATCTGTTCTCCACCTATGTCGACCTCATTAAGGCCTTCGACACCGTGAGTAGAGAGCGACTGTGAAAGATCATGGCCAAGTACGGATGCCCTCGGAAATTTATTTCGTTGGTCAGCCAATTCCATGAAGGCATGCAGGCTCGAGTCCAGGACAATCGCGAAACATCTGCTCCTTTTCCTGACACAAATGGTGTCAAGCAAGGCTGCGTCCTGGCTCCAACACTGTTCAGCCTCATGTTCTCTGCAATGCTTACTGATGCCTTCAGAGATGGCGATGTTGGAATCGACCTAAAGTACCGAACAGATGGCAAGCTGTTTAACCTCAGAAGGCTTCAAGCAAAAACGAAGGTCATGACAGACATCATCAGACTTTTTGTTTGCTGATGATTGTGCCCTCAATGCTGGATCTGAAGCTGACAGGCAACTCAGCGTCGACAAGTTTGCCACTGCCAGCAGGAACTTCGGCCTTACCATCAGCACGAGGAAAACTGAAGTTCTCCATCAGCCAGCCCCAGGGAAACCCCACGTTGAGCCCGACATCACAGTCAACGGTCAGAGACTCAGTGCGGTGGAGCGGTTCACATACCTTTGCAGCACACTGTCACGAAATGCGACCATCGACGATGAAGTGAACGTCAGGATTGCAAGAGCAAGCGCAACCTTTGGTAGACTCTATGCAAATGTCTGGAACAGAAGAGGCATTGGTGTTGAGACCAAGCTAAAGGTCTACAGAGCAGTAGTTCTCCCCACACTACTGTACGCCTGCGAAACTTGGACAATGTACCAACGACACGCCAAGAAGCTGAACCACTTCCACACAACATGCCTCAGGAAGCTACTGAACATCAAGTGGCAAGACAGGACCCCAGACACGGAGGTGCTTGCAAAAGCCACCCTTCCCAGCATCTTCACCATCCTGATGCAGTCCCAGCTCCGCTGGGCTGGACACGTGGGCGATTGCCAGACCATCGGCTGCCCAAAAGTCTCTTCTATGGCGAGCTGCAACAATGGCAGAGATCACACGGAGGTCAGAAGAAGCGCTTCAGAGATACTCTGAAAGTCTCTCTGAAAGCGTTTGATATCAACCCTGACTCCTGGGAGAAATCTGCAGTGGACTGTGACAAATGGCGCGCTGCTGTGCACAAAGGCGCCAAGTTGTGCGAGGCCAACAGGACTGCTGCAGCTGTTCAGAAGAGGCAGTCTAGAAAGTCACGGGCTAACAAGCTCCCTGACAATGATATGCCTGTCTTTGTCTGCCCCAACTGTCAGCGAACATTTCGTGCGCAGATTGGACTATTCAGCCATCTGCGCATTCACCGATAGATTCATGAGCAACCCCCCCCCCACGCCCCCCCACCACCACCCTCCCCCCATTCCCCAGCTGGATGACAACGATGGTCATCATCGATCTCGATGGACACACACCACCACTAAATATGTCACTTTCAGTTTTCAGTTTCAGTTTCTCAAGGACGGATGCGTCACTGCGGTTGAGAGGGAAGAGAAATCGATGGAGAGTGGTGGGGAGGAGGGGAGTGGGGGTGGGTGAAAGGGAAAGTTACGGAGGGGTGGGGGGTGGTGGTGGTGGAAGAAATGGATTGAGGAAGAGGAGTGAAGGGCAAGGTTAGGGAAAGAGGGGAGGTTGGGGTAAGGGAGGGGGGGGGGTGACAGACAGACAGACAGGG
This sequence comes from Babylonia areolata, assembly GCF_041734735.1. Lineage (NCBI taxonomy): Eukaryota > Metazoa > Mollusca > Gastropoda > Neogastropoda > Buccinidae > Babylonia > Babylonia areolata. Next base: position 23,411,933 of record NC_134877.1, on the reverse strand, counting down.
AGACAAACAGACAGACAGACAGACAAGAGTAACTGCGTAGTCTTGTCTCCCAACATCCACAAGTAAAGACAGGACGGCGCGGCAACGCACGCAGTGAGATTCCGGGTCGAAGACGGATAAGGCCGGAACTCCTGAGAAAGACGGACACGAGGAGGATTACTGCGCACTTTTGTCAGAGGCGTTATTGGAGCTCTCTCTGTCTCTCTCTTTCTCTGTTTGCATGTGTGTGTGTGTGTGTGTGTGTGTGTGTGTGTGTGTGTGTGTGTGTGTGTGTGTTTGCATGAGTATATGTGTGTGTCTGTTTGTATGACTCTGTGTGTGTGTGTGTGTGTGTGTGTGTGTGTGTGTGTGTGTGTGTGCGCGTGAGTGCGTGTGTGCGTGAGTGCGTGCGTGTGTGTATGTGTGTGTGTATGTGTGTGTGCGTGTGTGTGTGTGTGTGTGTGTGTGAGTGTGTGTGACACAAAGAGAGAGCGAGTGAGCGAACAAGAGAGAGAGAGAAAGACATTGATAGAGAGAGAGAGGGGAGAGAGAGAGAGAGAGAGAGACTCAGAAAGAAAAGAAGAAAAATTGATGATAGTCATGCGATAGTCCACGACATTTATTGCGCGTCACTCTGTCCTCATAAACCAGGACCCGGGTTTTACGACTGCTAGCGATTCTAAGCTGCTTAATTTGGTAACATGGATGTGAAGATGATTTTTACTTGGATGAATGGTTCTGTTCAAGAATAAATGTTGTTGTTGTTGCTGTTGTTGTTGCTGCTGTTGCTGTTGTTGTTGTTGATGATGTTGTTGATGATGTTTGCGTTCGAAGGTTGGATGAAAAAAAAGTATTGTCTTGTCTATCACCCTAAAAAAAGAAATTCTTTCAATTCATTTCAGTTCAGTTTAGTTCAATTCAGTTTTAAATATTTCTCTGTCTCTCTGTCTGTCTTTTTGTCATCTGTCTCTCTTTCTCTCTTACTCTCTCTTCCTCTCTCGACTTTAAGCCAGTATAGATAAGCAATTCCACTGGCATCAAGGCAGGAACAGACAATACGTCATTGGGAGAAGGTCTGATGAATCACTTGGACTAGTTAAGTTTGTTTATTGATGACAAAACCGCACATCATTGTTGCTTTAAACTTTAATTTTTACATTTTTGATAATGATCATGCGTTTGAGCCGCAATAGCCTATGCTTGAACAACTTGAATTATCCGTATCCATACCCCACCCCTTTCTCTCTCCATCTCTCTCTCTCTCTCCCCAAACCTCCCTGTTTCTCTCTCTCTCTTTCTCTCTACCCCAACCTAGGTTGAATATTCAACCGAAATATTATAGAGATCCGTCTAATTTTAGGTTCAATTTACTCATGTCTTCAAGACAGGAATGTACTCTGTGTAACTTAGCCATGTATATATACATGAAGCATTGAAGAGATTAAGTACAGTTATCTCGTGAATGTTGTTGAATATTTATGTTAACTATTTTTGGTTGATATTGTGTTAACTATTTTTGGTTGATCTGAATTGTCTATCTACTGTGTCATGTGTCATTTTCTCATTATCATCTATCAATGAATCCCCCTTCAGTAAGGGGCTATGGCCTTATCTGAATAAAAAGTTCGTTCGTTCGTTCGTTCGTTCTACCCAAAGCTCTCTCTCTCTCTCTTTATCTCTACCCCCCCCCCTCTCTCTCTCTACTCTTCTCAGTAACAACGGTCCAAGATCAGACTATGTATAAAAAAAAAAGGGGGGGGGGGGGTTCTCACTACAAGACAGTATAGCTAAGAGATCCAGTAAGCACGCAACTGATAACTACTGTTACGTGTTGCTGCCTGCCCCGCCAAATTCCGAGACACTACAGCCACAGGATGCGTGGTGGTGGTGGTGGGGGTGGGGGGGGGGGGCGGAGGGGGGGGGGAGGAAGGGGTAGGGGGAGGGGGGAGGGAGGAGGGGAGGGGATGGGGGGAAAGGACGAAGAAGAAGAAGAAGAAGAAGGGGGAAAAAAATCGATGCCAGGGATGTTAAGTTCAAGAGGAGCTATGTCTGACTTTTGCAGGGACGGGACAATTTTACGATGACACAACCTCCATTCCACCACCACCACCACTCGCCCCCTTGCCTGCCCCCTGCCCCCCCACCCCCCTTCCCCATCACCTCCTCACTCCATCACTCTCTCCCCTCTCCTAGATGGTCAATCTCGACATTGTAATCCTATGACGTGTTCGTGCTGATAATGATGGGTGTTTGATGTTCAGGCATGAATAATTAATTAATTACTTCATGATCCACACGTTCTTTAGTATGTGTGTTTGTATTGATATGGATGTGTGTCGATCTTTTACACGCGTAAATATTTATCATATGATTTCTATGTACTTTGTTTTCTGCGTACTGTCCAAACTTTGGAGACGAACGAACGAACGACTGGGGGAAAAAAAAGGCACATTACCACCACCCCACCCCCACCCCTATCACATGCACTTTAAGGTAAAGACAAAGTGCCAAAATGTCGCAAAATCTCTTATTCGTTGATGTTGTTTCATTTCTGGTTTTGTTTTGTTTTTTCTTTCTGTTCCATTTTATCTGTTTTGCACCATTTTTGTTCTGATTAGTACCTACTATGTCACTGGAGCTTTACAGCTAATGACATTAAACATTTTCAGTGTTCAGTGGTTACTATCTCTCCTTCCCTCCTTCCTGGCTATCGATACGAACTAGTGTGGTTCGTCCGTCGGGATCGACGAGGACCATCTAGTCATCCTGGGGGTGGGTGGGTTGGGCTCTGTGGGTGCGCAGATGACTGTTCAGGCCAATTCGCGCCCGGAAGGTTCTGACGCAGTGTGGACAGGGGATGGTGGCGGCTGTCGGGGACTTGCTGGCCCTGCTTTTCCTGGCCTGTCTGCGTTGCTCTGCTGCAGCGATTCTGTTGGCCTCACAGGATTTGGCGCCTTTGTGGACAGCTGAACGCCACTTTGGTCTGTCCATTGCATTCAGCTCCCATGTGTCGTGGCTGATGTTGAAGGCCTTCAGAGAAGCTTTCAGAGTGTCTTTGATACTAACTAGTAACCACTGGCTGTAGGTAGAGCGGCTGGGGAACAAAGATGGATGGATGACGCTGTGTGTGGGTGTGTGTTAGTGTTAGTGTTAGTGTTAGTGTGTGTGTGTGTGTGTGTGTGTGTGTGTGTGTGTGTGTGTGTGTGTGTGTGTGTGTGTGTGTGTGTGTGTGTGTGTGTGTGTGTGTGTGTGTGTGGTCACTCTCTAAGAAAGAAACAAAGAGAGAGAGAAAGAGAGAGAAGGAGACAGAGAGACAATGACAATGAGAAAGCTTTTAATGTCCATTCAGCGTTACAACGCCCTTCAGTCTGAAGATAGAGAGAGAGGGAGTGAGAGAGAGAGAAAGAGAGAGACTCACATACACAGTGTTTCGGGGGTTGGGGTGGTAACGGGGAAGGAGGATCTAGGAGCGGGGTGGGGGGGGGGGGAGGGGTGCGGGGTAGGCGGCAGCAAAAACAGAGAGATGGAAAGACAAGACAGACACAGCCACAAAACTACATACAGTTGATTTCATCTCGTCACCGGAGTCACTAAATCTCTCCGCACTGAACTGAACCGTACATATATTTTTTTTTCTGGCAGCTTATCCACCCCTAACACCACATCCCCTTTCTTCCCAATGAAACGGATTGCCGGAATAATCCGGAAAGAAGCCTGTCTGATAATAATGTAGCATTAATGTAATGGAGCCAGCTGGAAGACAGCTGTTCGTTATTGATTAAGCCAACTTGGCAAGCCATGTCAAGGCAAGGCAGGGGAAGGCAAGGCATGGCAAGGCAAGGCGAGGCAAGGCGAGGCAAAGCAAGGCAAAGCAAGGCAAGGCAAGGCAAGGCAAGACGAGGCAAGGCAAGGCAAGGCAAGGCAAAGCAAGGCAAGGCATGGCAAGGCATGGCAAAGCAAGGCAAGACAAGGCAAGGCAAGGCAAGGCAAGGCAAGGCAAGGAGTTTATTTCGTGTGCTCACTGGGGGCATTGAAACATTAGCTCATTAGTCAGACAGGTTATTATTCCGAGTCTCTACTTACATCTTGGCCGGGCGCCTGTATGTCTGTTGGCACATTGCGAGGGATCGGTCTTAAAGAAACGTAATATACTAGTCTTTGGGTGAAAAAACCATTCTCTCTCTCTCTCTCTCTCTCTCTCTCTCTCTCTCTCTCTCTCTCTCTATATATATATATATATATATATATATATATATATATATATATATATATATATCTTGAGTGTCTGTGTGTCTCCCTCCCTCCCTCTCTCTCTTCTCTTCTCTCTCTGTCTGTCTGTCTCTCACTCTTCTCTCTCTCCTCTCTCTCTGTGTCTCTCTCTCTTTCTCTTCTCCTCTGTGTGTGTGTGTGCGTGCGCGCGCGCGCGTGTGTGTATGTGTGTGTGTGTGTGTGTGTGTGTGTGTGTGTGTGTGTGTGTCTGAGTCACGCTCTATCTCTCTCTCTCTCTTCTCTTCTCTCTCTCTCTCTCTGAGTTACTCTCTCTCTCTGTCTCTGTGTGTGTGTGTGTGTGTGTGTGTGTGTGTGTGCGTCTCTCTCTCTCTTGTCTTCTCTCTCTCTCTCTCTTTTCTCTTCTCCCTCTTTCTTTGTGTGTGTGTGTGTGTGTCTCTCTTCTCTCTCTCTCTGAGGTGGGTGTGGGTGTGATGGCAGGGGTGGGTGGGTTGGAGAAGAGGGGGGGGGGGGCTGTTGCGGTGGAGGAGGGGAAGCTTGAAGATCGGATCACATCGACAAGCACGTGCAGTCCATCAGAGGGCTTTGAGGCTTTTTTTTTTTTACAGAAGATTACAAGTGTTGTCTTCTTAGTCTTCCTGCCAATGACAGGAGACGTTTTGTTCTGTCCTCGGTAGAAACAGCAACAACCGCAGCAGAAACAGCAACAACAGCAGCAGAAACAGCAACAACAGCAGCAGAAACAGCAACAACAGAAACAGCAACAACAGCAGCAGAAACGGCAACAACAGCAGAAGCAGCAACAGCAGCAGAAACAGAAACAGCAGCAGAAACAGCAACAGCAACAGAAAGAGCAGCAAGAGCAGCAGAAACAGCAGCAGCATAAACAGCAACAGCAGCAGAAGCAGAAACAGCAGCAGCAGAAAAAGAAACAGAAACAACAGCAGCAGCAGAAACAGCAACAAAAGAAACAGATGCAGCAACAGCAGAAACAGCAACATTAGCAGAAACAGCAACAGAAACAGCAACAGCAGAAACAGCAGCAGAAACAGCAACAGCAGAAACAGCAACATCAACAACAGAAACAGCAGCAGCAGAAACAGCAGAAACAGCAACAACAGCAACAGCACAAACAACAGCAGAAACAGCAACAGCAACAGAAACGGCAACAGCAGAAACAGCAACAGCAACTGCAGAAACAGCAACAGCAAGAAACAGCAGCAGATGATGTCTGGGTTTGACATTTTTTTTTAGGGGAGGGGTGTGATAGGTACCGTTTCAGTAAGTACCCCCACTGGGCAGATTGCTGGAGCAGATTGTATTGAAACTGTATTCTAGTTCGCAAAGGCCATAATCATATAAGGTCTACTTGCTTTCTTGACTAAAATATCAGTGTTCGAAGTAGCTACAGACCAGGATCAGCACTAACATCCCCCCCCCCAAACCCCCCCCCTCCCCACCCCCGCAACCACCCACCCTCACGCCCCATCCCCTCCACAACCGCTTATCCACCCACCCAGAACTCATCCCGGTCCGGCTGTTTAAAGATAACAATTCAATGCCTGTACTGGCCATTCCATACGAGCAA
>NC_134877.1:23398639-23401139 GCF_041734735.1 Babylonia areolata | reverse complement strand
GTGTGTGTGTGTGTGTGTGTGTGTGTGTGTGTGTGTGTGTGTGTGTGTAAGAGAGAGAGAGAGAGAGAGAGAAAGAGAAAGAGTGAGAGACAGAGACAGAGACATAGAGACAGACATACAGACAGACGGACAGACTGAACAACTGAAATTCCTCCACAGATTAATCGTGGCTGGTATGGTACGTATGTCCGGCAAATTCCGGTGTCGACTTAACAGCCAAGTATTACCAACCCGGCGGAACACTGCAGATCAATGAATGTGTGGGGGTGGTGTGTGGTGAACTATGTCTGTCTGTTGTCTGGGGAGACAGTGGTGAACGTGTAGCAAGTCTTTTACTTCCTCGTAAATTAATTTACTTCAGTCTGGGTTTTTCCAAGTCTGGCGAGAAAATAATGACGTAGATTTATTAATTTTTTTTAAAGAAAGAAAAAGAAACACCTTTGAAATAAAATACAATAAAGAAAAGGAGAAGGCGGGGTGAGCAAGACAGGGAAAAAAAGAAAGAGAGAGGGAGAGAGAGGGAGAGTGAGGGACAGAGAGGGGGAGAGAGAGGGAGAGAGAGAGGGGGGAGAGAGAAGGGGAGAGAGAGGGAGAGAGAGAGGGAGAGAGAGGAGGAGAGAGGGAGAGAGAGAGAGAGAAAGAGAGAGAGAGGGGGGAGGGAGAAAGAGAGGGAGAGAGTGGGAGAGAGTGGGAGAGAGAGAGAGAGAGAGAGAGAGAGAGAGAGAGAGAGAGAGAGAGAGAGAGAGAGAGAGAAGACGAAACGAAACGAAACTAAATGTTTTATTCAAATGAAGGCCAAAGCCCCTTTACTGAATGTGTGTGACACATGTACCACTGAAATGATTATAGGAATTATAACAATTATACTGATTACCACAGCAACATACTGAGAGAGAGACAGAGAGAGAGAGACAGACGGACAGACAGACCAGACGGACAGACAGACAGAGATGGGGGTGGGGTGCGGATGGGTGGGAAGGCTGAGAGAAAGCTGATGGGGGGGATGGTGGGGGGTGGGGGTGGGGGCTGAGGGGGGGAATAGGAGGGGGTGGGGAGAGAGTGAAGGAGGAAGAGAGAGGTTGGTAAGACCTGTCTGTCTGTTTCTAGAGGTGGTAGGGGGTAGGGGGTGGGGGTGGGGGGCGGGGGGGCGGGGCGACGTTTACTTATTCCTTCGTTCGTTCCTCTGTTCGTTCATTCATTCTTTTATTCATTCGTTCATTCATTCGTGCATCCTTCAGATCCCGGCCTTTTTCTCTAGGCTGGGGATGGAGGCTGGGGTGGGGGTTGGGGTGGGGGTGGGAGTGGGGCGGCAAACATTTATTTGCTTGATTGGTTATTATCTATTCATTCAGATACTGTTTTGTGGGGTCAACATTAATTAATCGAATTAGTTAATTAATTAATTCATTCATTCGTTCATCTATTTATTCATTTATTCATTCATTCATTTATTCATTTAGCTATCTATTTATCGATGTTCACTCATTCATCGATTAATCATTCGCTTTTTTTTTCTGAACTAAAACATTTACCATTCTATTCATTCATTCATCATTCAGATTCCTGATTGAGATACGGCGTCACCTAAAGGTGTCGGCTTTCTCCTCTACTCCTGGCTTGGTGTGCCTCTCAGTGCAATGTCACCGCTAGCAGTTCAGTGGCTGACCGCCGATTAATATAATTTGCATTAGGTCGGGTCGTCGTGAGTTCGATTCCACGCCTCGATGTGAGCCCAGACGGCATGAAAATACAATAATGAGATAAAACTGACCACAACAACAAAACAACAACAACAACAACAAAAATTGGCGTTCTCACTACTCATCATAATGTGTGTCGTCCGGTGGTTCTTGTGCTGTTAAGAAACCCCCTCAGCACCTAACCCCCCCACCCCCCTGCCCCCTCTCCCGCACCCACCCAGCTCTGCACCCCCCCCCCCCCCGCCCCCCATCCCCACCTCCCTACTCCCACAGCCTTCTTTACACCCCTCCTCTCCATCTCGCACCCCCCCCCTCCCACACACACACACACACACACCTTCCCTCCCCCCGCACCACCCGCCTTCTCCACCCATACCATTGATCCTGTCCGCGGCCGCTTCCCTCGGATGGGACTTCCTCCGCCTCGGTGGATCATGATCGTCACTTAATAATGGGGTGGCCGGATTGTATTGTATTGTATTGTATTGTATTGAATTGTATTACTCTTTTTGTAACAACAGATTTCTCTGTGTGAAATTCGGGCTGCTCTCCCCAGGAAGAGAGCGCGTCTTTACACTGACATCGCCACCCTTTTTTTTTCTTTTTCTTTTTTTCCTGCCTGCAATTTTATTTGTTTTCCTATCGAAGTGGACTTTTCTACATAATTCTGCCAAAGGACAACCCTTTTGTTGCCGTGGGTTCTTTTACATGCGCTAATTTCATGATGCATACTGCACACGGGACCTCGGTTTATCGTCTTATCCGAATGACCAGCGTCCAGACCACCACTCAAGGTCTAG
>NC_134877.1:23371139-23393639 GCF_041734735.1 Babylonia areolata | reverse complement strand
TGATTTGATATGCATTGCTAAGGATGAGCAAAAAGACAGGACACTGCAGTAAAACTTTTTCTGTTTTTTTTTTGTTTTGTTTTTGTTTTGTTTGGTAATACATATTCCTTAAAAAAATATTGAACATTTAAAAAAAAAAAAAAGAGCTGAAATACACCCCACTCATAAGCAAATTTATTAACCATCATTTGTGCAGATTTATTTACTTTTTTTTCTTCTTTCTTTTCTATGGCCCACATACACATGAATGAATAAAGAGAACACACAGTGTGTTGTGGCTGTTGAACAGAGTGGGGGTTGTGGGGGGAGAGAAAAATACAGTAAAGTGTGCATTTAAACTGTGAGCGAAAGAGAGAGAGAGGGGGGAAGAGAGAGGGGGGAAGAGAGAGAGACTCAGAGAGAGAGAGAGAGGGGGGGGAGAGAGAAAGATTCAGGGAGAGAGGGAGAGACTCAGAGAGGGGGGGGAAGAGAGAGAGGAGAGAGAGAGACTCAGAGAGAGAGAGAGGGGGGGAAGAGAGAAAGACTCAGAGAGAGGGGGGGGGGGGAAGAGAGAGAGGAGAGAGAGAGACTCAGAGAGAGAGAGAGGGGGGGAAGAGAGAAAGACTCAGAGAGGGTGGGAAGAGAGAAAGACTCAGAGAGAGAGCGGGGGGGAGAGAGAAAGACTCAGAGAGAGAGGGGTGTGTGAGAGAGAGACTCAGAGAGAGAGACCCAGAAAGAGGGGGAGAGAGAGACTCAGAGAGACAGAGAGACTCAGAAAGAGGGGGAGAGAGATTAAAAGAAGGTAGACAAAGACAAGAGAAAGGTCCAAATATCCAAATCACAGCATCACCCCTTGTTGCAGAAATCACCATCCACAGCATGAAAGACCAGTCTTTTTGCGTAATAATAACCCAATAACCTGGCACCCATGAGACATAAATGTCCTGAACGAGCACTGTCTGACAAGTAATGCAACAAACATTAAAAAAAAAAATTAAAAAAAAAAAAAACCCAGGAAAGAAAAAAGAATGTAACCATAAACACAAAGACAAATAACATGAGCCAATGGGGGAAAAAAAGGTCAGAAAATCTCTCACACAAATACCTGCCTGACCATACAGCAATTAAAACATTTGAAAAAACAACAGATATAAAAACAACAGCATCATCAAACTATTACTGATGCATCTTGTCAGTCAAGGGACAAACATGACAAATGATGTAAGCATCTCAAGAATTAAACACTAAAATGGATTAAAAAAATTATTAAAAAAAACAAAACAAAAAAAAACCCATTCAAAATCTTTCATGTATTGGTTTCATCCTTTGATTTTCATTAAACAAACGATTAAAAATTTTGCAAGTGGAAATATAAAAGAATGATTAAAATCTATACAAAAACAGCATGCAGAACAGCAAGCCACATACACACACACACAGCCATTTTCATTTTCACCAAAAATGCAACAAGAAATAGATTCCAGGCGACAATCAACAAAGTGTGTGCCACTCAGAAGCCCAGCTGTGATGGGAAGAGGTTGGGGAAACACCCCGCTGACCCAACATCCACACAATGTTTTAAAGAAGTCTCTCAAAAGCACACACTTCTTCCGTTCTGCCTACCATGTACCATCTCAGCAGCCATTGTGCTTCTCCAGCATCTGATGGTTGAGCTCGTGCATGTACAGGTGTGTTTGTGTGTGCACGCAAACTTGTCTGTGTATGGTGTACATGACTGTGTGTGTGTGTGTGTGTGTGTGTGTGTGTGTGTGTGTGTGTGTGTGTGTGCACATTTTTTTTTTTTTATTGTAAAGGACACAAGCTCCCTGCCTGGAACCAGAAGTTGTAAGCATCAATCTTTCATTACTATTATCATGATTTTTTTTTTTTTTTTTTTTTTGGTGCTGTTGTTGTTGGCGATAACTTTTGGATTAAAGATATACATGTGAAGGCCATATCAGTTTAGTCCTATCTGAGCGCCACAGACAACAGAACAGGCCACTGCGTGGATCACTGAGAAGATGCTGACTCAGTAAATATGAGGGGTCACTGCTGTAAATGAAATGGGGTTTCATGATTGCAGAGATCTTGCCAGCACTGAGGACAAGACTTGGAATAGATACCGATAAAGTCAATGGGCCACTGAGCACAAACAAAAGATCACTACAACAACAACAACAAAATAATATCATTGAATATATTACATCATTATGAATAAGCAAATAGTTCAAAACCTATCAAGCAATAAACATAACGGTTAATGATAATCATAAATAATGATATTTGCAGACTCCAAAAAAAAAACAACAATTCAGTTTCAGTGTTCCTGATCTCAGAATGGTAGTGGGACCATGCCTGCAATTACATACACACACACTCTGACACACTGAAAGCTCTAGCTTTTTAATAAACTTTTTTTTTTAAACATACATTTCTGATCATATAAAATGTTCAAAAATAAAAAATATGTTGATAATTGGAAAAAAAAAGGAAAAGGAAACAAGCTGACGACAATTAAACATACTGGTACCATTTTAGAGCTTTATAGGTTAAAACAAATTTGTGCCAGAACCTTTTGAGGGATACATACCTATATATATATATATATATATATATATATATATATATATATATATACACACATATATATATATATATATATGGAAAGGCAGGGGAACATGAACGGGAGGGAATTGGTCACTGCATCCCGAGTTCTAGTCAGGTCACAAAAACACCCACTGAATGAAAGAGGGGTATAGTAGTGGGGAGGACACTGAATGTGATGATGGAAAACACAAGAAAAATGTACCATCTGCGACTCGAGTTTCAACGCTTTCTTTCTTCAAGCCTTCATCAAAAAACCTCGAGTCATCAATGCTTACATTCATAAGGAATCCATGTACACATGGTTATGTGATTTGCAGTTCTGTGTGCGGTTAGAAAAACAACAACAACTGATGTAGTCACAAAAAGTGGCAGCAGTTGTGTGGTTTTCTAAATGCAGGAAAATAAACTGTTCTGTTAGATGGAGATTTCCCCGGGGCTTTTGTTTTGTTCAATGTTATGACTATTAAAAGAAAAAGAAAGAAAATAGAAAAAGAGTTATATATCTATCTGTAGATATATATATATATATATATATATATATATATATACATACACACACAGAAATAGATATGCAGGTTCTAAATCATAAGCACAAGCTGGGACTGAATCAAACTCGTACTGTTGTAGAAGTTTAGAAACTTGCATTCTTGATAGAATGAAACATCAAGTGCCAGAAATACATGAAATATGACCACAAAAAAACACCCAACAAAGAAACAAACAAAAAAACAACACCACCTTTTATTCAGCAATCTCCAAGACATTTGAGTATCATAATCTCTTAAAAAAACAACAACAAAAAAACAATCTCCCAAAAACTTTCAATTGATTTTTAAAAATTTTTACCACCGGTCATCACTTCAACAAAAGTATGTGTGTGTAAACAGCTATAAGAATGAACACAAAATACAATGGAAAGGTGATGAGCAGGACCACACACACACAACAATGGTACGCACAAGCGTGCTTTACATCATTCTTCAATGAAACCGTCACAATTCACAATGTTTCCTGAATGCATCAAACCGTTGCCCAGAAGAATAATGTAGTGCCTTCATTTTCTGATCTTTTTGTTTTTGCTTTGGCAAGAACTATCGAGATCTGAAGAGACGAATTAATTCCTTAACATGTTTGCTGGATGTGAACCTTCCAGTTTACACAGGTAACCTGATTCATGATAAAGTGGCTAAGTCTGAAAGCAAGTAATGATCTCCAATTAAAAAAAAAAAAAAAAAAAAATATGACACTGAACATTTCCTGCTTCTTCCGGATCCCGACTACACATTCTCGCAGGCAGAGAAACAGGAGGGAACTGTGGACATCTGGTTCTGATTTATTCTTTAGTTAAGTGAAACAGAAACTGAGGAAGCCTTAAAACCTTGCTATGGTTGTGCAGTAAACACAATACAATGAAGAAGAAAGAAAAATTCAACATTACGTTTTGTGTCTCTGTCACTACTATAGCCCAGTAACAGCTTTTGTGTGTGTGTGTGTGTGTGTGTGTGTGTGTGTGTGCGCGCGCTCCTTGTTATAATGGTAAAGGTCAGAAAAACAATCACAAATGGAATCAAATATCTTGGTTCAATGGAAACAATGTGCACAACAGAATAAAAAGCAGTGAGGAATTCAGTGAATAAAAAAAAAAATATAATCCATATTGCCCTTTGTAGTGTGGTCCTCAACCAATCAAACGTACGTTATCACCCAGCCAACTGCAAGGGCTACCTCAAGTTTACAAATAGTATGTCACTGCCCTAGGTGTTCAACAAACAACAATGATCAAAACCATAGGCAGAAAATCAACATGTACGTAAATTCTGTTCTTTACTAAACAGTGGAAAATGCACAAGAAAGCACACAGTTGTGACCGAATCCAGACTTTCTGCACTAAACATCAATTCTTTCAGTACGCCGTTCATCATACATAACCCCCCAAGGGCAACACCTTTCTCAAAGTTTCAGTTGTAATACTGTGTATTAAAAAAAAAAAAAAAAAAAAAAAAAAATGATATGAAAGCACATTTCAAAAAACAGAATGGGTTTTTATATACATGTACACAGTAACCAAAATAACAGATGCAATGGAACAACGTTGATAACATGATCAAAACAAAAGAAAATGTCATGTCATACAATGTTCAACTAATTTTTTTTTTTTTCAAGAAACTAAACTGCCTACACTTAACCCTTTCACCGCCAGTCAATTTAGAGTACAAAATTCCCTTTGTAGTATAAACACAGAAAAGACAGTGGCTAAGAACAGCTGGGGATTTCCTCTGTGCTGATGTATAGAAAATATGGCCTATCCTACCACCGAACATTAAGAGCAGTAGGTTCATGGATAACAAACCAATGAATCACCTTTCAGTGACATGGGCCCTCTACCACGCCTGTGCATAAATGCGAGCTTGGCGGTGAAAGGGTTAAGAAAATCAGTACTTCCAGAATAAAAAAAAAAAATCTGAACATTGAAACACAAAATACATAGGTTAAAAAAAACAAAAAACAAAAAAACAAAACTGAAAAAACTAACTGCGGGGGTGGAGTGGATGGACAGGACTTGGGAAGGGTGAGGGTGACCGTGATGTTAAAGAATCCCTTTGATCACATTTCTATTCCTGGTCATCCTTTCTTGCCGATGCCTGCACCCTTTCTTGCTGATGGAGTATATTCTTTCTTTTTACTCTCCAGAGAGAGCAGAAAAAACCCACAAAAAACCACAAAAAACCAGACTGTGCCTTGATGCCCTTCCAAGTGCCAGACGCACACACAGCAAAGAACTTTAATGTCTTCATTGTTGAAGGTAGTTTGTGTGTGTGTGTGTGTGTGTGTGTGTGTGTGTGTGTGTGTGTGTGTGTGTGACAGACACAGAGAGAGAGGGAAGAGAGGGAGTTTCATACATGAACACACACACAATCATGTGTACTTGCATGTGTACTTTTACAACTTCAACACAATTTCCTCCATTTTTTTTTTCCTGACACACCCTTTTCATGCCAAGAATTTGTTTCAGTTTCTTCTTGGCATATAAATCTGTTCAGTTCTTATAATAAATTTGTCTTCCATTGCAAAACAAAACAAAACAAAACTGGATCTGTAAAGTTGCATACTGTCTGATCATAGCATTCATTGTCTCAAAAACATTCTGTTCAGTTCAAAGTGTGGAAAGGTACTGGGACATAATCTTTCATCTACCAAATCAGTCACAATCATCAAAACGTTTCTTGTGTTTAGAAGTGATTGCTTTAAATTCAAAATAATGGACCAACAACAAAACAGCACAGTCCATGAAATGGAGATGACAAAAGTAAAACCTTTTCACTATGTTTTTTGTTTTTTTTTGTTGTTACATTTTGAATTTTTAGTCCACCATACATTTCCCTCAACACATATGGATTTGGTAGGGATTTTTTTTTTAATAGGAAATATGCACTGAAATTGTTCAGTATTAATTAAAAAAAAAAAAAAAAAAGAAGAAGTTATATTGCACATAAAATTTTCATTTTCATATGATCTAAAAGATATCTATCATTTTCTAAAATAAAGTCAGTCAAGCAAGTTTGCTCGAACCCTGGGCTGGAACAAGATTTTCAAATGCTTTCACATACACCAAAGAAAGGCTGCAGATTATGTTCCAGCAAGCTGTATTAAAAAAGAAAAGCCTTAAACTCTCACCATTGTGTATAATTCATAAACATCTATTTTAGTACAGGGCCAAGCGATCTTGTATAATTCCAGTGATGTAATATGGCACACTTTCAAAGAGTCTTTGTGCAAAAGTCCGTTCAATACACACAGCATCCCTTTTTGTGTTCACTTTTGGGTCTTGATCTTGGAGCTGGAGTGGACCGGGTGGCAGGAGGTCTTTGTGGATCTGGTTGGGAAGGATGAGGTGAACATCCCTCACGAAACACTGCTCCTAGTTTTCATCCTCCCTCTCTTTAACAGACACACAATGTGTGTGTGTATCTCTCAGAATGTATTCATCTGTGTGAATATGTGAAGGCGTGGGTATGAGAGTGCATGGTTTTTTTTTTGTTTTTGTTTTTGTTTTGTTTTGTTCGTTATGTAATTGTGATTATTGTGTTATGAAGGCATCAGTGAGTGAATGATTATATGTGTGCGTGTGCGTGAATGTGTGTGTATGTACATAAGCACATCCTGAATCAAAGTCTCCACTCCCCCCCCCCCACCCCCCACCCCCCATTCTGGTCCCTGTTCTTTATTGCAGAGTCACTGCCGATGAGGGTTCACTCATTTTCCTTCCTTTTATGATTTCAACAGGGCGCCCAAAGTCAACAGTCCCACAGTAGCAGCAGCACCGACAGTGAAGAGTTTCTTCAAAGATGACCACGATTCCTTGGAATGCTTCTCAGGGTCTTCGCTGAAGTTCACAAAACCGGTCTGAAAAGGAGAAAAAAAAAGGACAAAAACATCAACGTGTGATTTCATGAAATTTACATTTCGTCTGTCATCCCTTTAGTTCAGAAAAAAAAAAAAAATTATTTGCATCAGAAAAACATTATTAGCATGCGCGAGTCTTGAGTTGTGGGGGGAAACTGAAAGCACACTTGACTTGTTTCCACACAAGATTCAGCACTACAGAAATACAGTCATTACTATTGTTATAAAAAAAGAAGAAGAAAAGATCAATACTGATACAGTGACAGTATGCACTACTGCAAAGCAGTTATGCTGATTAATTTATTTTTAGAAACTGTCCTTTATAAATACCCAGAGCTAAGCTGTCAGTTTGTGCCATCGATCATTTTTATTTGTCACTTTTGGATAGTGTGCAATAAAACCAAACTGATTGTCACCAAATAGAACTGTTTGCATGGGGGGTGTGGGGGGTTGGAGGGGTTGAGGGGGGGGGGGGTTGATACAGCAAGCAAGAAAGATAATGTGTGTGTGTGTGTGTGTGTGTGTGTGTGTGTGTGTGTGTGTGTGTGTGTGTGTGTGTGTGTGTGTGTGCGTGTGTGTGTGCACATGCTTGAAGAATTTTACTATCTGGTTGTAGCAGCAAACTGCTGTACTTTTTATGGGTTTATATTTATTAAAGTTCACCTCTTCAGTTCTGATTTGTTGTTGTTGTTGTTGTTGCAGTCGTGCTTCATCGTTTCTCATTGTGAGCCGACTGTCAAACTGTAATGCATTTCAAAGTAATGTAATACCCCCCTGCTCACATGCAACATTCTCTTTCAGCCTTATCTTATCAACATATATATGTATATATATATATATATATATATATATATATATATATATATATATGTATATATATATGCAGTTTACTTCCAAATTTTTATATATGAAAAAAAATCCACTCTTTATCCACTATTTATCACTAATGGCAAACTATTTTTGAACATGACTGTCAGTCTAACGGCCCTTGGTATGCATGGAAGAAGAATGAAAACTAATTTCTAATCAACTGAGTGTGGGGACAGCAAAGAAAAAAATGAAGAAAAAACAAGAAAAATGAAATAAAGGTGGTGTGAGTGGGAAAAAGAGTGAGGGTGTGAGTAAAGCTGAGAGAAAGTACTACATGAAAATATGAAAACAAACAAAAACGACGGTGATATCATCAGCTGTCAATCTGACATCAAATCTGTGCACCTTTTCACTTGAATTACACAGATCATATATTATCGCCTGCACTGCAACTGTGTAAAACATATGCGGTAGTCAGCAAGAAAGTGACAGGTCGTGGCTTCGAGTTCGCTTCGATCGGCTGTTCGCTAAAAAGAATAATCCTTGTCTGTCGCAGGTAGATCTAGAAAAATTAAGCTACTCACCCAGCCGTTGTGTTCCACGATCCAAGACTTGAGTCGGGTGTCCACGTAGTTGGAAACCCAGTCAACGATGGGGAGGACGAGATGGTGCTCGTCTTTCTGTGCACAGCGCACGGACAGTTTGGCAGCGAACTCCACCATCGCGGCAATTCTGCCCCACGATACCCCGTCACTGAAGATTTCCTCCATCACCTCCGTCACCCTCTCCTGACCATTCTCGGGGGTCAGATCAAGGCGCCTGATCATATGGTTGAGGCTGTCACTGAACCTTGCCTCCAGTTCGTCGCCCAGCAATCTCATGGCGGTCTGGACCTCATCGGGCCTTGCATCACGCTGTCCGTTCACCCACGCAATCCCGTTCTTCTCCAGGCAGTAGCGCACGTAATCTTCCACCATGGCGCGAGAACTCTCCAACTCCATCCTCACACCGGACTGATTGGAGCCGTCTTGCTGGGCACTGATGTGCATGTTGGCAGGGCCATTGCCGGATCTCCGCGTTTTCAGGCCAGTGTTCACGTTGCTGCGGTCGCTGCTACCCTCTCCGCCATGCTGGTGGTGCGTGCCGCTCGCTGTGCCGCTGCTTTCGCCGCGATTGTCTGGTGAATGAAAACACACAGGTCAGAGGTCAAATCAACCTGACTGCAAATGAGCGCGTGCCGGGGAACATTGCCCCTTCTGTCATTGGGTTGTTAAAAACACCAACAAAAACACATACAACGAAAACTGGGTGAAGGTCATTCTTATAATAACTGGACCAAACGTGGTGTATTTTGGCAAAGCTATTTCATGTGTCCAATTGTTGCTTGATTTGTTTGTAAAGGTGGGCATTTTTTAATTAAAAAAAAAAAAAATGTTATGAGACAGCGGTGATGTTTTTAGTTGTTTTTTTTCAGTTTCAGTGACGTAGCCACGAACAGCAGCTGGGTGTGGACGCGATCGAGCGGTGGTTTCAGTGCCAATACAATTCGTCACTGACTAACTTCTCTGGAAAAATTCCGACTCGTGTACACTCCCACGGCCTCTTCCGTTACCGTGTTGCATCAGTCACCGGTAAAAACGGGTGAGTGAAAAGCCGGCCCGGGAGAGGAGGGGTGGTAGCGCTGAGAATGAAAGAAAATGAAAGAGTGCCCCTCCCATTCACAAGCCTTCATTGATCGGCATCTCAGTGGTTTACTATTATGGCACCGACCAACTGAGCAACTATAAATAGCCTGACTGGCCTATCCCACGAATCGATCGTTCCAGTACTGATGTAACCTGGTGGATATCAATAGAGAGTGCGCCGTGCGCCGGCCGTTTGCACCTGCAGAGCGCGGGCCCGCTCACCTACAACGGCATCATTTAGGCTTAAATTTTAATATTACGTGTGTGTCGGACTTTCCCGGGATCCGGCCGTCCGGACTGGAGCCACATGCGCCGCGGTGTCAGTGTCCACCGATATTTCCGGTGACCCGGATGATGGCACAGTGCTTAAAGTCGTCTGTTTCTCAGCAATAGATCCGGCGGAAAGCCACTATACCACCTCTTTTTTTCTTCTTTTTTTTTTTTTTTTGTCACTTGCGATACATCAGTACATATACATAAAAGTGTATAATTATGCACACCTACCCTAAACACACACACACACACTCACACACACACACACACACCGTGACACACACACATACACACACCTACTACTGATGTAGGTATACATACATACTATCACACTTCAAACTTCGTCTCCTTCCAAGTTAGTTGACCGACAA
Source organism: Babylonia areolata (assembly GCF_041734735.1). Taxonomy (NCBI): domain Eukaryota; kingdom Metazoa; phylum Mollusca; class Gastropoda; order Neogastropoda; family Buccinidae; genus Babylonia; species Babylonia areolata. The sequence continues at coordinate 23,383,510 of NC_134877.1, read as the reverse complement.
CCGGAACTACACGTACTATCCTGCACTGCCTCTGGAGTCGAGTGATGTGGTTTATACATCGCAGTTCTATACTGACCCGCCGGCGGCGACTGAAATGGCAATGAAGTTCAGTAGTTCGTTGTTTACCAAGTTATCACGCAATAACAGGTCATCTGATGATCACGAGACCGTGGTTCAGTTAGCTAAAACACCGCAACAGCTGTTGCCATCAATTACGTTAGCGTGTTAATTGATTGGACCGTGCGGAGACACTGACGACAGAGCGGCCATCAGTGAACTTGTGACATGAAAATTAATCATAGTGATGATACTGTTACCCCCCAAAAGATGGGAATACCTATTTATCTAATTTCAAATGGCAAAGGAACACACACACACACACACACACACACACACACACACACACACACACACCGTGAGACACACACACACAGGGAGTGGGAGAGAGAGAGAGAGACAGACAGACAGACAGACAGGACAGACTGGACAGACAAGACAAGACAAAGGGGTGCTGGGTAACAACACAGTGATGCCCACACGTTGCATCTTGCACGGCAGTGTACATCACTGCAACTCGAGCTGTGATAATTATTCCCCATATATCAATTAGGGCACCTGAAACGGTACCAGACAGTATGGGAATCCAGTGTGACAACTGACCCCCATTCCCCCTCTCTCTAGTCTCTTCTGTCGCTCTGTGTGTGTGTGTGTGTGTGTGTGTGTGTGTGTGTGTGTGTACGTGCGTGCGTACGTGTGCGTGTGATGGCGGAAACTGAGATTCTAGTCGATAAAACATCAACAAACAATAAAGGCCAAGATATATCGATCGTTACGGCAAAGTCGTAATTCAGAGTAATAATCAAACCGAATGCATCCTATCAAAAGCAGATCTCAACCCAGTATACCTAATTTTTTTTCCTCGAAACAAAATCAGAATCCGGCTACCACCCCCCAAAAAATTGAAATTGTCGATAAAAAGTTTCAAAACATTTTGATAACTTTACATTCATATACACTTTTTAAGATTTTCTTTTTTTTCATATATGTATTAGTTCCAACCTTTACACTGAGCTGTCACAAATATCAATAACTGTGGAAAATCAGTTTTTAGTGGTACAATTTCAAGTTCAGTCAATCCGTCATCATCACCTTCGTCAGTCGTCGTCATAACCATCATCATCAATAATGACTGACCTGACTGCTGCTCTCGGTCTCTCTGCGCGCTGAAATGTCCCATCAAAGACAGAAAGTAATACTCTGTCACCACAGTGGACACGGAGCGGTGAAGAGAGAAGACGCTGCATTGATAATGTAAAAGGCTTGGGACTCTCGCCACAGCCCCTTCGGCGGGCACTGGTTCGTCGCGATTGAACATTGCAGTAAAACGATCGTCGATACTCTAATTCTACACCAAGTCAGTGGCAGAGGTTCGTCGGCCGCTTCAGTTGTGGCGAAACACACGCCCTCCCACTCGCACACACCGACTCTGTCAACGGCTGACAAAAAGTGAGAAGGTGCGCTACTGGTTGTGCTTTAAATACCTGTAGCCGGAACATGATAGGCTGTGGTATGTATGTATGTATGGGCTAGACAGGTGCAGTAGTTGTGACAAAGGTCAAAGCTCCAAAAGTAGGGGATGACGACACCGCCTAAAAATAGAGCTGCGTGTATTCCACCGCAAACCGGTCAAACGCGGGATTTTTTTTTTCTTTCTCTTTACGGGATGATTTTTTTTTTTTAACAGTATTTCCCCTCCCTCCTCCACCTTTTTTATTTAGATTTGTCCATTGTTAAAGTGTTTTACACACACACACACACACATATATATATATATATATATATATATATGGCCTTTATATTTGGGGAATACACACACACGCACATACACACACATAATGTATATGCTTCTCCCCCCCCCCCCCCCAAACCCCCCTTGCTCAGGTTTCTTGTGTCAGTGTGTGCGTGTGCGTGTGTGCAGTGTGTGTGCGCCGGCGCGCGCGTGTGTGTGAAATTGAGTACATGACACGGGAGGGAGAGGTTATCAAGGGCCAAAACCAGGAATCCAGGAATGACAAATTGTCACGTCAGTTGTCACGTACAACGCACCACTCTAGATTGGGGGGGGGGGGGGGGGGGGGGAGAAAAAAAAGTGAGATCGGAGACATCGCGGAGACAGTATTAATTTCAGTTCCAATCCCCCGCACTGACTCCACCTGCTATTTTACTTTATTAATTTTTTTTTTTAACTTTTACCTGACAACCAACTGATTGCAAAAGGTACATGACCAGTCAGCATGATAGAAGGCCTACCATTGTGCGTGGGTGGAGAGATACCAAATACGTTAAGTTTACTAGATAAAAAGTGAGATCGGAGACATCGCGGAAACACTATTATCTTCAGTTCCCATCCCACTTTTTACGTTCTTTTTCTTTACCTGACGACCTGTACTGACTGCAGAAAATCAGGGTACTATCACTGGTAAACTTGACAGAAGGCCTATCACTGTGCGTGGGTGGAGATACCATAACGTTCGACTGTACTTTTATCATTTTGTTTTTGTTTCTGATTAGTTTATCCAGAAGTGAGATCGGAGACATCGCGGAAACAGTATTGTCCTCAATTCCCATCCCAGTGATCCAAACTTTTTATTTTCTTTATCTTATTTCATTTTTTTTTTTTTAATAATGATAACCTGACGACCTACTGATTGCAAAAAGATATATGACTGGTCAACATGACAGAAGGCCTATCACTGTGGTGGGTGGGGTGGTTGGAGTCAGTGATACAAAAGACTTTCGACTACTGTATACCACATCCACTACCACACACACACACACTACCATACAGACAAACAGAGAGAGAGCGCCACACTAACACACACACACACACACACACAGACACAGAGGGAGAAACACATAGACTAGAGCGAGAGAGAGATTGATTGATTGATTGATTGATGATGATTTATTGTCGAAAGCATTTACAGCCATTTTGACAATGGGGGGATTACAAAAAAAACTAAGTAAGCAAATACCACGAAACACACACTGCAACAACTGTACGCAAGAAATGGGTAGGGAAAAAGAACAACAAAAGAGCAAACAACATGTGGACCATCCACGGTCATAATTCATTTGCTTATATAATAATTAGTGAATCCGTTTATTCATTAGCATTAGGGGTCATCTGTATATAATTACGTACCTTTTACTTGATTCTTTATACTGTCTGCCCATTTTCTAGTGCTTTCTGCCTACAGTTAAGTGCTACGGTAAGAAATTTTGACATAGCTGTTACCATCACTTCGTTCTCGTTTTTTTTTTTTTTTTTTTTTTTTTTTTTTAGCAAGCGTTGCATGCGGGTCAAGTCATCAACGGGACTTGATTCTATGTTGAATGGATATCTGTTTCGGATGTGTGCATATGCAGGACAGTGGAATAAAACGTGACTTTCGTCTTCTTTTTCGGAGCCGCACATTGGGCAAGTGCTGTTTGCCTCAGCCTCAGTTAGACACCATACCTTATGGCTCGCACGCTCTAAGTCGGAATCGCGTAAGGGTATCTCGGAATTTCTTCAGTGGTGGTAATAAATGACAAATATTTTTCTGCGCCAAATGTATCTTTAAACGAGTAGTGCCAGCCGTACTTTTCATTTTGTTCTATTTCTGAATGCCAGTTTTGAGCGAGAGAGAGAGAGACAGAGAAAGAGCGACACACACACACACACACACACACACACACACAGGGAGAGACATTGAGAGCGAGAGAGAGAGAGAGAGAGAGAGAAACGAAACGAAACGAAAGTTTATTCAATAGGGCCATGGCCCCATTTGAAGGGGTGATTACATATTTTGTAAGAATAGATTTGCATAAGAATATAATCTTACAACGTGTATGCTCAAAGCTCTGTTCTCTTTAACCAATCATGAAACTCTGTTGTTTTAATGACTTATAGATAAATATGGCAAGATTCGAAAAAACGTTATCATTTTTAGAAGACAGAAGTAATACTAACCGAAACTTACTTGGTCTGTTATAATATCTCAACGGAATATATATTTGTCTCAAGTCATCTAATACAGGACAACATAATACGAAATGGACTTCATCTTCTTTTGCAGATCTACATAACGGACATACCATATCGTTTACAGTGCTGGGCTTGTGTCTTTTACTGTGTACGTTGATATCAGATACACCAAAACGAAACACTGTTAAAGCACAGAGAGAGATAAAGAGAGACAGAGAGAGACAGAGCGAGCGACATCACAGAGAGAGAGAGAGAGAAGAGAGAGAAAAGAGAGAGAGAAAAAGACAGAGAGAAAAAACACCTCATTCCACAGATCTACAAAATGACACGATCGAGCTGCCAGTGTGTGAAGTAATAGGGACTGACGAAGGTAGCGCGGCCTGTAAACAGGCAAAAGACTCACTCTGTGTGTGTGTGTGTGTGTGTGTGTGTGTGTGTGCGCGCGCGCGTGTGTGCGTGCGTGTGTGTGGCGTGTCCACGACTGAACTTACGTATACGCTACGTGGCACTGTGGGTCTGGAATCATGCACTTGTGACTGGCTGGCATCACATCTGGCCAGACACCACGCACCACTGAGTTTTCAGTTTCACAGAGGTGTCTGAACGGACGGAATAATCCATATTATATATATGGCGGAGTGATGGCCTAGAGGTAACGCGTCCGCCTAGGATCGAAGCGAGAGAATCTGTGCGCGCTGGTTCGAATCACGGCTCAGCCGCCGATATTTTCTCCGGCCCCCTCCACTCAGTAGACCTTGACTAACGGTGGTGGTCTGGACACTAGTCATTCGGAAGAGACGATAAACCGGGGTCCCGTGTGCAGCATGCATTTAGCGCACGTAAAAAAACAACAACCCCACGGCAACAAAAGAGTTGTTCCTGGCAAACTTCTGTAGAAAAATCCACTTCGATAGGAAAAAACAAATAAAACTGCATGCAGGGAGGAAAAAAAAAGAAAAAAAAAAAAAAAAAGGTGGCGCTGTAGAGACATGCTCTCCCTGGAAAGAGCAGCCCGAATTTCACAGAGAAATCTGTTGATATATATATATATATATGTGTGTGTGTGTGTGTCTTTACGCTACACGGTCGTATCTACTGCTTTGCCGGAAAAAAAAAATGCACGCCTGACTTTAAAAAAAAAAAAAATCATGGATACTAAGTTGTATGTTATCTAACCAGGGTACTGTGATAAATGATTAACACAGCTTAATTAACAAGCTTTTTGGTTGGTGTCCAGTTCGAGTGAGAGAGAGAGAGACAGAGTACTTGAGAAAGTGAGTATGCAAGTAATCAGATTAACACCGAGACGTCAGTGTCTGCCGTGCAGTTGTACTTCGTCAGCCAGCTGTTGAACCTGACCGAATTTTTCTCAGGCACTTCCACGCTGTCAATCTCCCACTAAACTGGTATACACCGGATTGACGCAACCAAATTCCGGCATTGAATCAGAACCGTACCACTCTCCGCCAGACACACGGTGATCCGAAACGCCCGTATTTACGCATGCGCATAGGCCTAATGATACACTGACGCGGCCAGCTGTACACGTGACACCATTCGTCAAGTGTTGCTTGCTGGGACCTTCAAAGACTGTCCTTGGCAATGTTTTTTTTTTTTTTTTGACGTCAGTTGTGGCGTGATCGTATGACTGATTGACACACACACAAACAGCTAAAAACAAGGCCCGGAAATGCTCACGAAAAGGGAGTGGAGTGTTGGCCAAGAGATAACGCGTTTCCCCTATTTAGGAAGCGAAAGAAACTGAGCGCACTGATTCGAATCCACTATGTTCGAATCACACCGGCAGTCACCAGTATTTTCTCCCCCTCCACTAGACCTTGAGTGGTGGTCTGGACGCTAGTAATTCGGATAAGACGATAAACTGAAGTCCCGTGCTAGTGTGCAGCATGCACTTAGCGCACGTCAAAGAACCCACGGCAACAAAAGGGTTGTCCCTGGCAAAAAAAAGTCTGCAGAAAAATCCACTTGGATACGAAAACAAATAAAATATTGCATGAAAAAAAAAAGAAAAAAAAAAGAAAAAAAAGAGGGTGGCGCTGTCAGTGAAGCGACGCATTCTCCCTGGGGAAAGCAGCCCGAATTTCACGCAGAGAAATCTGTTGTAACAAAAAGAGTAATACAAATACAAATGAAAAGGCTCAAGTGTGTTCGTATCGGGAGTGTGCGCAATACTTTCAACTGTACGCGCGCGATCTCTCTCTCTCTCTCTCTCTCTCTCTCTCTCTCTCTCTCTCTCTCTCTCTCTATATATATATATATATATATAGGAGGCTAAACTTGAACATCATGCTCTGTGTGCTATGTTGACAGGTGTTGTGGCTAATTGTTTTGTGACGCGCCTGCTTTTAGAAATAGAAGCAACAACAACAAAAAAGTTGAGTGAAAACATCGGTCGCGAAATTTTTGACATCGAATCGCGTTTTTGCTTTAAAGTGTAATGATATAATCATTATATCAAAATGTGGAGGGAAGGAGAGGACAGGGGGTGGGAGGGGGGAGGGGGGGGGGGGTTAGTCACGAAGTCAGAGAGGGAGCGAGGGCTGGGGTGGGGGCGGTGATAGGGGGTTGTGAATGTCTTGGTCTTTTCTTGTACTGTACTATACTGTACTGTACTGTATTGGACAAAAAAATGGAGAATATATCAGATAACCCCCCTTGCACGCACACACCCTACACACACACACACACTAACACACACTTACACACACACACACTCTAACACACACATACACACACACACACACACACACACACACACACACACACACACACACACACACACACACAGAAACTAACACACACAGAGAAACTAACACACACACATTGTATCTCTCTCTCTCTCTCTCTCTCTCTCTCACACACACACACACACACAGTAACACACACACACACACACACACAGAGTAACACACACGCACACAGATAACTAACACACACCACACACACACACACACACACTAACACACACACACACACACACACACAAACTAACACACACACACACACCACACACACACACACCCAGAGTAACTAACACACACACCACACACACACACACACACACACACACACACACACACACACACACACCACACACAGCGACAAAAGGACAAAGACAGACGTCAGTAGACAATGAGACGACGAGAAGAAGCGTACGTTGCTATTTACACAGTGACGACAACACAATGATTAACACAGTTTCGTTCAATGGTGAACCTGGGACCCTCAGATTGAAAGTCCAACGCTTTAACCACTCGGCTATTGCACCCGTCGTTTCAGTATCATACTTTGGTGAATTTAACGTTATTTTGTTGATATATCTGGTATGATAGTACCCCCCCCCCCCCCCACCGTCCCCCTCCACAAACACACACACACATACCCTACCACCACCATCCCACAAAAAGAAAACAACAACAACAACAAACAAACAAAACTACACCCCCCACCCCCCACTTTAAAAAAGCAACAAAACAAAACAAACAAAAAAACCACCCCCCTCTCTCTCTCCCTCCCTCCCCGTCTGTCTCCCTCTCTGGATTTCCCGTCAGTCGAGGAAGTATTCGTTTGTTGGGTTTTCCTGGTTGGGGCGCGCGCGCGCGCGTGTGTGTGTGTGTGGCGTGTGTGGTGTGTGCCGTGTGTGGTGTGTGCCGTGTGTGTGTGTGTCTGTGTGCGCGTGTGTGTGCGTGTGTGTGTGTGTGTGCGTGTGTGTGCACGTATGTGCGTGCGTGTGTGTGTGTGTGTGTGTGTGTGTGTGTGTGTGTGTGTGTGTGTGTGTGTGTGTGTGTGTCTGTGTGTGTGTGTGTGTGATATTCCTCCCATAATTATGCAATTCCCTTTTCGTGTTTTTTGCACTGGTTTACTTATGTGTGCGGCATGCCAGTGGGGAGATTTCATCTCATCATCACATCCTGAATTATCCCGTCTATACATTTCATTTCAGTTATTTCAAACATACCAATCAGACTGGGCTGTCAAGTTGTAAGCCAAAATGTGTGTGTGTGTGTGTGTGTGTGTGTGTGTGTGTGTGTGTGTGTGTGGATGTGGACACGCACGAGATATACTGGTTATGTAACTATATGGCAAATTATGTAAAAGTGTTCCGTTTGTATTCTTTTAAATCATTGTGTTCATTTTTCTTCCTTTATTTTTTCTTCCTTGTATGCTTTTTTGTTGCCACTATATTTGTAAAATCTTGAATAAAAAAGATTTAAAAAAAGAAAAAGAAAAAAAGTTTTAAGCCAAAATTGTTTCTTTCGAAACATTCTGGTGCCTACTATTATGCTATACATAGTAAATAAACAGTATATTTGATCAGTTTTGCATTTCTAATCAAAATCTGTTATTCAATAACATTACAGAAACTGAAAATGAAAGATGGAAATCAACAACACATTTCTGCATTGTGAAAATGAATACCGAACACTATAAACCTGCCCAAAATATTCCCCAGTTAAAGGCGTGACCCTACAGAACCAAACAGTACCTACCATCAAACCTTTCTTTTTTTCTTAAAAAACACACAAAACAACCAAACTTTCACACCGGCGAACCAGTCAAGGCCAAACAAGTGCGTTTCATGGTGTACACGTAGACCAGATATTACAGCTCCTTTATTTATTTATTTATTTATTTCAGTAAAAGCGGTGTGGTCTAGCGTATATATTCATTCAATCCGCACGCTTCGACTCCCACCTTGAAACCAAAACTATAAACTTCCCATGAACTGACACCCGGCTATGAAAAATGATAACAGACAGGGGAAATTTTGCTCTGTGTGTGTGTGTGTGTGTGTGTGTGTGTGTGTGTGTTGTGCGCACGGTACGTGCGTGGCGACATGTATACTTTTGTGTAGTCCCTTTTAAGCCTTCCAGTTTAATAATATTCTTCCTGGTCGTCACCAGTCTCCCTGCATCCATGCATCCACCACCACAACTCCCAGACGAAGTATATTTTATCTTCCTGTGTCGTCAGTATAAATGCCCCCCCCCCCCTCCCCCATCCACCCACTGCTGGCCCCCTCAGTCCTAAATCCCCCCCCCCCCCGACCCCCAACACCCTCCCCTCCCCGCCGGCTGCCCCCAATCCCCAGCCCTTCAGTCCCATTTCAATCCCCACCCTTCACCTCGGCTCGGTTCTCACGGCTCCCGCTGCTGACAACCGAATGAAAATTTAGCGGCGATTTTGTTGACCGTCATCGTGTCGTAACAGAAAAGGACCCCACTGACATAGTGTAAGTGTAAGTAAACTTTGTTTTTTTTCTCAGTCTGAGGTCACCGCCAGACCTGGCCTGGACCCAACGTGACAATAAATACTCACACTTCTGCCTCGCTTTTCGTACTTAGGGATCACTGCAACTGACCTACTCATGTATCCCTAAAGGACTTCTCGGCAATCAGTTAATCAGTTAATAAGCTATCCACCATTCTGTCAGTCCAGTCAGGGTAGGCTAGCTCAGTCTCAAGGTCGGATTTCGTGGGTTTACAATGCCAAGGTCGGGCAACCGCCCCGCCGCCCCGGCTGATCCGTCAAGTCAATCAGACACACACACACACACACACACACACACACACACACACAAAACAAAACATGCGAACAGCTATCTGTATAATACGTTCCAAATAAACAAGTAACATTGCAGACAGAAAACAACAACAACAAACAAAAAACAGGTGGCGCTGTCAGTGTTTGTTGTTGTTCCATTCAATGCAGCATCGATATAACATAACACTGACAACTGACAACAACAACACGGCGGCATATAAGGATGCGCATTGAAAAAAGACGCAATCATCATCAACGACAACGGCAAAAACATTGGCTTACTATCATTTAAAAACAAAACCAATACTTTTTATCAATATTTTTTTCGTACACGTACGAAGACGAGAGAGACAGACACATAAACGTACACCACTTATCATGTTCAACACATTCCAAGTATTCAGCAGACTACACGCTCGATATCAGTCAAGGAGGGAGGGAGGGGGAGAGAGAGACTGCGGAGAGAGAGAGTATCCGTATCAGTATCAGTAGCTCAAGGAGGCGTCACTGCGTTCGGACAAATCCATATACGCTACACGGCCACATCTGCCAAGCAGATGCCTGACCAGCAGCGTAACCCAACGCGCTTTGTGAGAGAGAGAGAGAGAGAGAGAGAGAGAGAGAGACACTAGTGCCGTGCAGAAAAAAAGACTAATGACTAACACAATCAACTACAGACTGACATAAATAAATAAATAAATAAACAAACAACATACATACATGCTGAGACGTAAAAGATCTCCCTTGCCAGCACCCTTCGACACAGAAGCATTGTGTTCGCTTTTCGATCAAAACACTGCAGCTCACAATTTGATAAGGAAAGCCAAGAGCTAGACCAGACAGGACAGATAACGCGAATCAAACTAAGGGTAACAACCTTGACTGACACGTCTTTTATAATGATCTCCTCTTTTTTTTTTCTTCCTCGTGAATATTCATTGCTCTACGCTATATTTAGCTCATACGGAAATGCAAAATCTATTCATAGAACAGAACTTACCCCCTCTGACGGAAATCCACAGCTCACCGAAACACCAGGGATGGAAAAAAAAACAAAAAAACAAGCACTCCACGAAAGCGAATGAGAAGTCCCCGTTACAAGCGGTTCTCCCGGTTGACAGAAGTGTTCGATGAGTCGACTTGGCAGATTGTCGTCACAAAGTGAAGGAGGAGGATTTCCTGTCAGTGTTAACGCGCCAGCAATCACGTGGTGAGTCAATTTCACTGTCAGTTGACGAAAACCCCGGCAGTCCGTCAACGAAAAATTAATTCTTAATGATAATAACAATTATAGCAACGCCCGGGAAATGAGTCGACCGACTCAGAAACTGAAACAGAACAGCAGGGTCGACAGCGTTGCCGTAACTGAGATTTCCCGGTCCTTTGAGTCGACTGGCGTTGTTGCAATGACGAATCAGGCTCTCTTACCATCTGCCAGTGCTGCTGCAACTGCCTGGCGCAGCAAGTCGGACATGCCGCCGTGCACGGACGCACGCACGCACACGCGCACGCACTGCACGGCACTCGCGCGCGGCCGGCGACAAGTGAAAGGGTGCATCAGTGAGGCATCTTGTGACTCGGTGGGTATATCATTAATACTAGTTATACAGACCGCTGCATGCCGTGTTGTGTCGGTGTGGCATCAGCTGCTGATGCCTGTCTGTCTGTCCGTCTGTGTCAGTAGCGCTTTGTCTGTCTTCGCGGTTTATGTCTGTCTCTTTTTCTGCCACTGACCCCCACCCCCTCTCCGCCCCCCACCCCTACACACCGTGACACACACACACACACACACACACACACACATACACGAGGTGTTTGTACACGCACGCACACACACACACACACACACACGCACATATATATATATATATATATATATGTATATACACACACACATACACACACGAGGTGTTTGTATACGCGCGCGCGCGCGCATGCGCACACACTCACACACACACACAGATATATATATCATATATATATATAATATATATATCATATATATATATATCATATATATATATAATATATATGTATATATACACGCACACACATACACACACGAGGTGTGTGTGTGTGTGTGTGTGTGTGTGTGTGTGTGTGTGTGTGTGTGTGTGTGTGAGAGTTTCAGGTTTCATCAGTTTTTAGTCTGTTTTCAAGACGGACGGTGTCAGTCAAAGCGTGTATTGCTCGTGTCAGATGATCCATACACGCCGTACACCACTGATCTACACTTAAACTGAAAACTGAAAACGAACCCAAACCCAATGGGACAGTCGGTGGGGAAAATAGACATAATATTATGGGGTGTGGTCGAGCAGGTGTCTCAGTAACCTTCACATCAGTACGGACCTAAGTCGCTCACAGTCCGGCCCGAGACCCTTTAATAAATGTTACTTTTTGTGGGTATGTTTTTCGTTGGTATACTACATGATATGGTTTGAGTGGAATTTTCTCTCTCTCTCTCTCTCTCTCTCTCTCTGTGTGTGTGTGTGTGTGTGTGTGTGTGTGTGTGTGTGTCAGTGGAGAGAGAGAGAGAGAGAGAGAGAGAGAGAGAGAGAGAGAGAATATGAACGGTTTCGTCTACACCAAAGCCCGGGCCTTTACCCCTTGTGAAGGTGTGAAGGGGTGTGAACTAGTACAGACATCATTCCCGCCCCCCCTCCCCTCCAGTGTAGTGTGTAGTGTGTGTGTGTGTGTAGTGTGTGTGTGTGTGTGTAGTGTGTGTGTAGAGTGAGTGTGTGTGTAGAGTGAGTGTGTGTGTAGAGTGTGTGTG
>NC_134877.1:23363639-23366139 GCF_041734735.1 Babylonia areolata | reverse complement strand
CATCAGCAAATTGAACCAAGACTGTATCTTTAGCTAGCTTGTTAGGTAGATCTGCTAATAATATATTGAATAAAATCGGCGAAATTACTGATCCTTGTGGTAACCCCATATGTAATTGTCTGGGGTTTGAGTAGGTATTTCCGATTCTTACTTGTATAAATCTATCTGATAAGAAACTTCTAATATAATCATACATGTTGCCTGTGATACCGATATTTTTCAGTTTATATAGAAGTCGAGCGTGCCACACTTGGTCGTATGCTTTTTTCACATCAAAAAAAAGTCGCTAGTACGTTTTTTCGCCTTGCAAACTGTTGCTTTACCTGTGTAGTCAGTTTGACTAGATATTCTGTGGAGGATCTACCTTTTCTAAAGCCAGCTTGGTTTATAGGAATTACACCATGCTTCTCACAATAATGAACAAGTCTTTTTAGAACATTTTTTTCCATTAGTTTGCATACATGCGATGTTAAGGCAATTGGTCGATAACTGTTTTTATCTGTTCTGCGTTTGCCCTGTTTGTGTATTGGGACAACAATTGATTGTTTCCATACAAGAGGAATGTCACCATCAGACCAACATTTCTTTAAAATTAAGTGTAAGAAATCAGTCAAATTTCCAGGCAAATGTCGCAACATTTCGTTTGAAATTCCGTCTAAACCAACTGCTGTTTTTTTGCTGCCGAGATTTGAGAGACATTCCTTTATTTCATCTGGTGTTATTTCACTATTTATATATAGGTGATTAGCGCTCTCTGAATTTTGGTATATTTCATTTTTCTCTTGGCTTTCTCTGAACTTTCTATTTTCTTCTGACAAACCAGTGTTTCTACTATGATTACCAAACATGTCAGCAAAAACCTCTGCCTTTTCAATATTTGAAGGTAGATCTGTATGGTCCAGTTTAATTGGGCATTGTGGTAAATATATTCCATTTTTCATTGTGTGTGTGTGTGTGTGTGTGTGTGTGTGTGTGTGTGTGTGTGTGTGTGTGTGTGTGTGTGTGTGTTTAAACAATGTCTGTCGAAATGAGACATGTGTATAATTATATGGTGTAATAATTATATGCTGTTTTTTTTGTTGTTTTGTTTTTTTTAGATCGAGAAGGACAAAAACAGCATGGGAGAGACAGGGGCAGAGGCAGCGACAGAGACAGAGAGACAGGGGGGAGAGAGAGAGAGTGAGAAAGAGAGTGACAGAGAGGGAGAGAGGGGGAGAGAGAGGGAGAGAGAGAGCGAGAGGGAGAGAGAGAGCGAGAGGGAGAGAGAGAGGGAGAGAGAGAGAGAGGGAGGAGAGAAAGAGAGGGAGAGAAGAGAGAGAAGAGAGAAAATAGAGAGAGAGGGAGAGAGAGAGAGAGAAGAGAAAGAGAGAAGGGGGGGGGAGAGACAGAGAGAGAGAGACAGACAGAGAGCAGATGGACAGACAGACAGCAACCAAAACCTATTGATGTGCCATCCATGCCGCATAGAGATGATATACCATACACAATAGTGGAGTGATGGCCTAGAGGTCCGCCTAGGAAAGCGAGAGAATCTGAGCGCGCTGGTTCGAATCACGGCTCAGCAGCCGACATTTTCTCTCCCATTTTCCCTCCATTAGACCTCGAGTGGTGATCTGGACGCTAGTCATTCGGATGAGACGATAAACCGAGGGCGCTGTAGTGTAGCGACGGACGCGCTCTCCATGGGGAGAGCAGCCCGGATTTCACACAGAGAAATCTGTTGTGACAAAAGAGAAATACAATACAATACAATACAATACAATACAATACAATACAATATCGGGAATCCCCAGTGATGCCAAACATGCAATGCCTAATTCTCTTGTTGGCCAATCTACGCAACGGCGGAGAGGTGAGGGTGGGGGAGGGGGAGGGGAGAAAGTGTGTGTGGGGGGGTGGTGGTGATGGGTGGGTGGGAGAGTACATGTGTCTGTGTGTTGAAGAGGAAGGGGGAGTAGATGAATTGGTGTGTGTACGTGTGTGTGTGTGTGTGTGTGTGTGTGTGTGTGTGTGTCTGGCAGTGTCAGTGTGTGTGTGTGTGTGTGTGTGTGTGTGTGTGTGTGTGTGCGTGCGTGCGTGCGTGTGTGTGTGCGCGTGCGTGTCTGTGCCAATGTCAGTGTGTGTATATGTGTATGTGTGTGTGTGTGTGTGTGTGTGTGTGTGTGTGCGTGCGTGCGTGCGTCTCTGTGTCTGTGTCTGCCAGTGTCAGCCTGTGTGTGTGTGTGTGTGTGTGTGTGTGTGTGTGTGTATGTGTGTGTGTGTGTGTGCGCGCGCGCGAGCGTGCGTCTGTGCCTGTGTCTGCCAGTGTGTGTGTGTGTGTGTGTGTGTGTGTGTGTGCGTGTGTGTGCGTGCGTGCGTGCGTGTAGTTTGTGTGTTTGCAATCGTGCTCTCCGCGACTCAGTGATATGTGCCTGCGTGTGTGTTATTTGAACTGGCAGCCCCGGCGACTGCTGCAGGCAAACATCAAATGGTTTACCGATAGCCTACAATGTACACGAAG
>NC_134877.1:23316139-23358639 GCF_041734735.1 Babylonia areolata | reverse complement strand
GTCGGTGGCAGAATCTGTTACGTTCGGCTCGTTGGGGTTCTGTCTGATCCACTGTTCACAAGTTGATTCGAGTTCAGTCAAGGGAGGACCCCCGGGTTTTCGTGTTGCACGGCACTACGTCTTTGCCGGGAAAACAATACATTTTTTTTTTTTTTAACTCTGATTTTTTCCTCACTGCTCACCGCGGGTCGGCCGGCTGTGAACTCAGCCTTAGCCATGCAAGCCCTTGACACTGAATCGGTGTGAAGTCACCGCTGCTCTGATGGCCGAAGGTTGTAAAATATGAGACCTTTCACCTTCAGTTCTAAGTTTGCAAAACAACAACAACAACAAAAAGCAACAACAACGAGAACAAAAAAAACAACAACACCTGATTATTATGACGACCGCCAACTGAAGGCGAAAGAATGAATCAGTTTTTACTACACAACAATTCTTTTTATTATTATTATTATTTTTATATAAATAATTTCCTTCAACGAGCTTTGGAATCTGTGGGATATATATATATACACCTTATTATATAGGCTATGTATTGCTCAAATTCAGTCTCCAGTATAATGGAACTGGGCAACTAAAACCAGCCCACAGAGCACTGAGGAGCACCCAAATCGTTTGCCACAGCAGAGAGAGAGCAAGCAGAGTGCATGGAAGGGGTGGGTGAGGAGGGGCAGGATCGCGGTAGGAGGGTGGGGGTGTGGAGGTGTGGGGGCAGAAGGTAACAATATGTAAACCCGAAAAGCATCACTGAATAACAACAGAACTAGTTTCCATTGCAGACTTTGCAACGCCGGCCCTTGAACACTGAGCAAAATCACAATAACTGCGGATTTCCCCGGAAGCTATTATTATGTAAAATCACGTAAGAACAGCATCACTGACCTAGGCCGATATTGGTGAATTGTCTTTGGATTTTTTTTTTTTTTGGGGGGGGTGGGGGGTGGGGGTGGGGGGTGGGGGTTATTTTCATGTTTGTGTAATTTGTGTTTTGCCTGTATTTTATTATTATTATTATTATATTATTATTATTATCGTTATTATTATTATTATCATCATCATTTTCATCATTATCAAGTTATGTTATTTTGTTGATAACAAAAAATAATGTTTTCATGTGTGTGTGTTTTAATATCTTTCATCATCACTTACTTTCCTACATACATGACCCGGCAACACGAACAGGTCACTGACACTATATCGAGGAACACCCCCCGAAAACGGAGTATGGTTGCCTACATGGCGGGTTATAACCCCCCCCAACCCCCCACCACCCTTCCAAAAAAACAAAACAAACAAACAAACAAAAAACCAAAAAAACCAAAAAAAACAACAACAAAAAACACACAAAAAAACCAAAAAAACACAACGGCCTCACACGTAAAAGCCCACTCGTATACATACAAATGAACGTGGGAGTTGCAGCCTACGAACAAAGGAAGAAGAATATCGAGGAACACTATAGGCCTACAAATTTACATAGTTTAAATTTTTTTTATTTTTATACTAACTTGTTTTTTGTTTGTTTTGTTTTTTTCCATATCCCCCCCCCCCACTTCATTAATGGGAATACTAATTGTTCTAAATAAGTGGACCCACGTGAAATCAAAACTGTAACTTACATCATCACCAAACCAAGAGGAAGTGAAATCTAATCAAAATTAAAACAGACAATCAATGTTGCTTAAAGCCCAACCGAACCGGCTGCTAAAAAAAGGCCGGGGCCCACCAAGTTAATTTTCAGCACTGTAAGGAAATGCCCGTCAGTTCTTCACTCATACCAGTTGAAGACAGAAAAGAATGAATATCAAGCTGAAAGGTGAAACTGAACGTAAACAACAGCTCATACATCCTCTTCCCGCTTGGCAGTCCACGTAATATTAAAACCAAGCTAAAAAAAAAAAAAAAAAAAAAAAAAAAAATATATATATATATATATACATTGAAAACAATATAAAAAGACATGATATTCACCCACTTACGTTTCAATCCATGTAAAACCTAAATCAAGTAAGAATTATTGATTTCCTCCAGGAACTGAAAAAAGAAAGCAAACAAACAAACGAACAAAAAACAACAACAAAAAAACCGAGTCTGTGGAAAAGGACGGGTGTGTGTGTGTGTGTGTGTGTGTGTGTGTGTGTGTTTGGGGAGGGGGGGGGTGAGGGAAGGGAGGGGTTTGGGAGGGGGCGGGGGGCGGTGGGCATCCCCAGACTACAAGGAAGTGATGACACAACCCACAGAGCTATGTATCTATATATAACGCATTCGCAATAACTCCCCCCCCCCCCACCTCCGGCATTTTATCATCAACTTGGTTCCAGACTCAAGTCTGGTCTCGGCGTCCTGGCGGAATTTTACGATGTCGCAATTTCCACTCATGCAGTTAGTTGCACAGCTTAGCTTACGTGATAATTATACTCGTGATGCAGACCAGGGGAAAAAAACAAAAACAAACCTTGTGTCTAAATAAGGACACACATCAGTAAAGAGAAAGGTATGGGCAGGGTGTGTGTGTGTGTGTGAGGCGCTGGGTCACTATATTATAATGGGGAGAGGGGACGCACATCCGAGGAAACGTAGATGGGTGTGGAGGCTGGGGGAGGGGGTAGGCGGGTGGGGGGGGAGAGGTTAGCGTTCGTGTTGAGTAATGGGGACTGAGATCGACTAAAGGGAGTGGAAGGGGTCGGGGGTGGGGGGTGGGGGGTGGGGTTAAAGGGAGGTTAAAATATCGATCGACCTTCAAATTGTTTTAATCCGGAAGAAGGATTTGTGTTAGACTTCAGTCACTTTTTTTTTTATGTGCTGTGTTATTTAATACACGGCGATCGAGTTTTTGATTTTTTAAAATGTTCGTTTTCGTTTTTCTTTTTCTTCTTCTGAGAAAAATAATAATACCTTTACGAAGTTTCATTGTCACGTTTGCCTGAAGTGCGCTGTAATTACTATAATTACTTAAAATCTTGATAGCGTAATTCTTCTCCTGTGATATACAGTGATACAGAGCTGGACAGTACAAGATCTTCAGAGAAGAAGCCCCCCCCCCCCCTCCCCCTCAGTCAAGTGTTTCGGCCCTCAACTCTTTACACTCTAAGGGGGCCGGGCCGCACCCAGGTCATGATATTTCACTGAGAAAACATCATAACCTTTGATGCACTGCATTTCCAATTTAATCCATAAGTGTCATATACACATGTTTCTGTGGGGAATGTTTAGTAAGAACTGTTTCATCACGTGATGGTAATGTAGTGTATTTACTTTGTTTGCTAATCTCTCTGTGTGTGCTTGCGTGCGTGCGTGCGTGCATGTGTGTGTGTGTGTGTGTTAAAATTGTCTATAGTTCTGTTGCTGTCATATTGTCATCTTTATTTCTTCTTTTTTAACTTTAAAACAAAAACTGATAGATCATTTGATTCATTTTATGGCATGATACATGTATCTTTTAAATTAAGTGTCATCTCTTACGTATGCTTCACGTGATGATAATTATGTGTATGTTTGTGGGGGTGGGGGCGGGGTGGGTGGAGGGGTGGTGGTGGTGAGTGAATGCCGCTTTTAGTGCTATTGTAAAGCGCATAGAGCTTTAATTAAGAACATGCGCTATATAGCAAAGATATCTTAATAAATATAATAGATATGAATAAACAAACAAAACAATAAACAAAACAAACAAACAAAAAGAAAGAAAAAAAAACTCCCCCCCCCCCCCCCCCGCATCACTCTCGTCCTCCCTCACACCCCCTTCCCCCCACACACAAACACACACGATACCCCCCCCCCCCGGCTCCTTCCCTCCTCCCCCCCACCCCCCTCCAGCCCTCCCACGCATAACTATTTCCACAACGGAGACAGCGGGGAGGTCATCTACTGGTCCCTTGATGACAATTAAGTGCCGGCCGGCATGCCGACGAGGCGAGAAATCAATATCATTCTCTCCATGCAGTGCAGTGGCTGCAAGCATGCACCAAAGCATGCACTCCGGCACTGAAGCAGCATCAATGCATTCATATTCCGGAGTGCTGCGCATGTCAAGTTTTGTTTTGCAAATATGAAACCGGGAAAGGAAGGGGGGAAGGGAGGTGGGGACATTTCTGTGTAGCACCGGTTAAAAAGGAAAAAAAAAAAAGAAGTAGAAAAAAAGTTGTGTGTGTGAGTGTGTGCCTCTCTCTGAGTGTGTGTGCTTGTGTGTGTGTGTGTGTGTGTGTGTACTTGTGTGTGTGTGTGAGTGTGTGCCTGTGTGTGTGTGTGTGTGTGTGTGTGTGTTCGCGCGCGCACATAATTATGTGAGCGCGCGTTTATGTATACATGCTTGCGCGCACTACACACACACAGACACACACACACACACACAACGGTAAGCTGACGTGATCTTATTCGTCTCATCTTCCTACAACTTGAAAATAAAATAAGGGAGGGGGGGGGGGGGGGGGGAGGGGGAATACAGGCGTTGTTGCCATGTGATGTCGAAGATGGAACATGTAACTGTCAAAAACGGCAGATTCTAGACACACAGAGCTTTTATCACCATGACTACAGAATACGGCAGATTCTAGACACACAGAGCTTTTATCACCATGACTACAGAATACGGCAGATTCTAGACACACAGAGCTTTTATCACCATGACTACAGAATACGGCAGATTCTAGACACACAGAGCTTTTATCACCATGACTACAGAATACGGCAGATTCTAGACACACAGAGCTTTTATCACCATGACTACAGAATACGGCAGATTCTAGACACACAGAGCTTCTATCACCATGTCTTAAAAAAAAAAAAAAAAAAAATCACTTGCTGTAATTCCGATAAGATTCCATCAACATAATCATCATAAGGAACCCACTTCAAGTAATCATCATTATTGTAGGAATTAAGTGTATGTGTGTGTGTGTGTGTGTGTGGTGTGGTGTGTGTGTGTGCCTGTGTCTGCATGCGTGAGTGCGCACGTGCGTGCGTATGTGTGTACGCGCGCATGGGATCGTGCGCGCGCGCGTGTGTGTGTGTGTGTGAACGCGCGCCCGTCCTTTGCCTGTTTGTCAAGACTGTAGTGTTGAAAATCATCACAATGTGTGGGGGCGGGGCGGGGCGGGGCGGGGCGGGGCGGGGCGGGGTTGGGGGGGGGGGGGGGGGGGGGGTAGGGTTTTGGAGGTTGTGGTGGGAATTATCAAGAAATAGAACCCTTCTGAAGAGACACACTGGAAAATGCACATCACTCCAAACAAGTCAGTTTCCATTGGGAGGGTGTGGGGGGGGGGGGGGGGGGGGGGGGGGGGGGAAACTAGCTCTGGTGAGGTTGAGAGAGTTGGGGAAAAAAAACACACCCAAAAACCCCCCAACAACCCACAAATACCTGTTTATGTGAAAATACTGGCATTGTCAAGTCCGTCAATCCAGGGGAGAGAATCAGTGACAGAAGTCCGTCAACGAATTCCAGGAAAATAGCTTTATTAACCTTCACACCTCACCCAGTGTGGACAACTGCCGATCGATCATGTACGGTCCAGTGGCAGAGCTAGCAAAAAACAACAACATCATTTTGGAATGAATGTGTTTGCATGATTATCTTAAGACATGTAGACATTGCTTTTGGAATGAATGTGTTTGCATAATTATCCTGAAGACATGTAGACGTTGCTTTTGGAATGAATATGTTTGCATGATTATCCTGAAGACATGTAGACATTGCTTTTGGAATGAAAGCGTTTGCATGATTATCCTGAAGACATGCAGACATTGTTTTTGGAATGAAAGTGTTTGCATACTTATCCTGAAGACATGTAGATGTTGCTTTTGGAACCAATGTGTTTGCATAATCATCCTGGAGACATTGCTTTTGGAATGAATGTGTCTGCATAATTATCCTGGAGACATTGCTTCTGGAATGAATGTGTTTGCATAATTATCCTGAAGACATGCATTCGTTGTTTTTGGAATGAATGTGTTTGCATGATTATCCTGAAGACATTGCTTTTGGAATGAATGTGTTTGCACGATTATCCTGCAGACATTGCTTTTGGAATGAATGTGTTTGCATTATCATCCTGAAGACGTTGCTTTTGGAATGAACATGTCTGCATGATTATCCTGAAGACATGTAGACATTGCTTTTGGAACAAATGTGTTTGCATGACTATCCTGAAGACATTGCTTTTGGAACCAATGTGTTTGCATAATTATCCTGAAGACATGTAGACATTGCTTTTGGAACCAATGTGTTTGCATGATTATCCTGAAGACATGTAGACATTGCTTTTGGAACCAATGTGTTTGCATGATTATCCTGAAGACATGTAGACATTGCTTTTGGAACCAATGTGTTTGCATGATTATCCTGAAGACATGTAGACATTGCTTTTGGAATGAATGTGTTTGCATAATTATCCTGAAGACATGTAGATGTGCTTTTGTAACCAATGTGTTTGCATAATCATCCTGAAGACATTGCTTTTGGAATGAATGTGTCTGCATAATTATCCTGAAGACCTGTAGACATTGCTTTTGGAACCAATGTGTTTGCATAATTATCCTGAAGACATGTAGACATTGCTTTTGGAATGAATGTGTTTGCATAATTATCCTGAAGACATGTAGATGTGCTTTTGTAACCAATGTGTTTGCATAATCATCCTGAAGGCATTGCTTTTGGAATGAATGTGTCTGCATAATTATCCTGAAGACCTGTAGACATTGCTTTTGGAACCAATGTGTTTGAATAATTATCCTGAAGACATGCAGACATTGCTTTTGGAACCAATGTGTTTGCATAATTATCCTGAAGACATGTCCAACATGGAGTAGTTAGCTGTAGTGCTGTTAGTGGTATATAGGAGGAGAGAGGGGAGGGGGGGGGGGGAGGCTAAAAAGTCAAAGGTCCCACAGCCTTTTAAGGCTGCTAGGAACAGTGATTTCATATCCACTGGGTCTAAAGCTCAGCAATAGGAAGACAAGACCCAGTAATCTCCATCACCTGCTTTCACCTTCCCCAACCGAAGTCAGTTTCCTGTTTACACCTGGGTGGAATGGAAAAAAACAATCAGAATAATGTGCCTTTCCTAAGAACATTGATCACAAATATCAGTAAATTTGCACACACACACACACACACACAAACACCAATCAATCCACTCTTTTTTTATAATTAATAAAAAAAAAAAAGTTTATTACTTGGTGGGGGTCTTCATGCATGTAGCAGTTATTTTCCTTTTTTTTTTAACTGGATCTTTTTTTTTGTTTTTTGCATCTTTTGTACTTGTAACAAATAATCTATAAAACACAATCACCTCCACACACATACAGATACATACATACAATGAAACACAGTCACCTCCACGCACATACAGATGCCCACATACACACTCACACACACGGAAATAATGATGCAAGAACATACAATTGCACACAAGTTCATCAGGCAAGTTAACAACATTTTCAGGAAAATTGGAAAAAAAAAAAAAGAAAAAAAAAAGTGCACACCTCCTATAATGAAGAAATCTGTGTGAAAATCAAACTTCGAAGAACTTGTTTGCTGCAGCATACTCAATGCTGAATTTTGGAAGCACACCTCAGGGTTCCCACAAATGTGTCAGAGAACTTCAGCATCCTCCAACCCAAAACAATATTCCATCAATCAGTTCAGTGACCGCAAGGCCAGAAGGTTAGTGTTGCAGACTTAGGTTACCAGTCAAAGCACTGAAACACTCTGTACATCAGTGAGCAATCACAGGACTGTAACCCCTTCACTACAACTGCTGTTGAAGTATGCTCATCAGCGAAGGGACGTAACCTCCCTAGATAAGACACAGCTTACAGGTCAGTGTGTGTAGACGACATCACTCACAAATCTGTATTTGGACGTCTTCCTACTTTAGGACTGCAAAACTCCCATTCTGCAAAATCTTTGACACTATTGATAAGTACACAAAAAGTCGTAACCACCCTTCAAGACTCAGGCCATACTGATCTCATTCTGACCGTCAAGGTTCAGAAATCAAGGGTAAAAAAAAACAACAACAACAAATACATCATTATTTGACGCCATGAACTGAGATGTTTTACGTGCATATTTGTATTTTGTATTTGTATTTCATTTTATCACAACAGATTTCCCTGTGTGAAATTCGGGCTGCTCTCCCCAGGGAGAGCGCATCACTGCACTACAGCGCCACCCATTTTTTTTTTTGTATTTTTTCCTGCGTGCAGTTTTATTTGTTTTTCCTATTGATGTGTGGTGGTAGTGCTAACATCATTATTTGATGCCATGAACCAAAATATTTTATGTGTGTAGTGGGAGTGCTAACTTTATTTGATGCCATGAACCAAGATATTTTACGTGTGTGGTGGGAGTGCTAACATTATTATTTGACGCCATGAACCAAAATGTTTCATGTGTGTGGTGGCAGTGCTAATCCATTATTTGACGCCATGAACCAAGATGTTTTATGTGTGTGGTGGGAATGCTAACTTTATCATTATTTGACGCCATGAACCAAGATGTTTGATGTGTGTAGTGGGAGTGCTAACATCATTATTTGATGCCATGAACTGAGATGTTTTATGTGTGTGGTGGGAGTGCTAACATTATCATTTGATGCAATGAACTGAGATGTTTTGTGTGTAGTGGGAGTGCTAACATCATTATTTGACGCCATGAACCAAGATGTTTTTACGTGTGTGGTGGGAGTGCTAACTTTCCCCAGCTTTTGCTGCACTGTCACTGTTACTGGAGGGACGCTGGGCCTTCTTCGTCTTGGGGTGATGTTGCTGACCACCATCCTTCGACTCCTGCTGACCGCTGAACTTCCTTGACCTTGGACGGCGCCTTCCAGCCCCAGGTTTGTTGTCCGCCTGCTGTCTGTGCTCTTGCCAGAAACCCTCAAAGTTGCCCGGTGCTTGGTATCTGATTAAAACAAACAAACAAACAATCGAAACACAAATCCAGAAGAGGAAAGGTACTGCTTCTGTCTCCTTAACCCCTAGGCTGCCTATATGACGAGATAACTCGTCATGGCAAGCATGTACGCTTCGCTGCCACAATGATGAGATAACTCGTCATCGAAATATTCTGACTTTTCCCTGCTTTGCATTCATTTCACTGACAAAAATGCTGGTAGCTTTAGCTTGGGGAATCTTTCTGGTTTCTATTCATAGCTAGAAACCCCATCTATGTCATGAGGCAGTCCTTTATTTGAATGTTTTGGTTGGGTTACTGTCCCAGTGTTTGCCTGGCTCCTCTCCTCGCTCGCTCAACAAAATGTCGGACTGACGCCGTGCTCAAGACATGCGATCGTAGCGAACTAAATCAACCAAGATTGCTTTCTTTTGCTGATGCTCAGAAAGAATTGAAACGTAAACTCGAAGAAGACAGTGATGAAATTTTATAGGACGATTTGATAGAAAATAAAGGGAGCAATCAAGAGAGTGGCCAAGATATGACTATCAGTGAGTGATGCCGGCTGTGCAAACCTTAGCAGACGACAGAAAGTGACACATTATTAGCAGGGCAGTGTGAGCAATTTTCTTGGCACTCAGCCAACACGGTCTGATGAGAACTGGATAAAGTGACTGTGTGAGAGGGGTGAAGAGGAGGGGGGCTGGAGACTGAGGGGGCGTGGCCTCTCATCCACATTATCACTTGGAGAAGTCACAATGCATTGTGTATCTCTTTTTAATTTTTTTTTTTATTGTGGTTGTTCTAGTATGATTTTGTGTATGCAGATATCCATTTGTCCAGAAAATATGATGTTTTAGTGCAAATTACCTGACTAATGTTAGTAATGAACAAGTTGAAAATGTGACAAAAAACAAAACACTGATTTCAAAACAACAGCATGTCACTAAAAATATATAAAATGGGAAAACATCATGTGTTTTGTGTTATTTATTCATTTACCTTTCAGAAAATATATTCTTTTATGGGTCTTTCTCCAATAACAAAGAGCACAGAATTTTTTGAAAATTTATACCCGTTTTTGTGAAAAAACCCTGGCAAATAGATTTCACTTAAATCTTATTTTCCTGACAGCAAAAGGGTTAACAAAGACACATCTGGAACAAAATATAATCCATGCTGGGTATGTAATTTTTTTAAATAAAAAAAAATGTAAGAGAAGGGTATTGACTTCTGTTTCCTCAACAAAGATACATTTGGAACAAAATGTAAATCATGCCTGGTACAAGAAAAATATGAAAAAACTTAGCCGTATGAAGAGCACAGGAACAGGAGTCAAGATGGCTGCCGGAAAGAGAGGGTGCTAGTCAGGGATACACATGGGAGGTAACCTACTTCAGGAGGTTATCGGCCGTAGCTACTTTCGTTTTCTCCGCAGAGGTGGGTAGTAGTTTGCATAGGACAGGAATCAGACCCCTGTCGGAGTTTGCACTAGTGGGTCATGGTTAAGTATGTGTAATTAAACTAATTTTTAGACAAAATGTGAAGAGAAAGGTATTGCTTCTGTTACTTAACAAAAATACATTTGGAAAAAAAAATCTCATCCACGCTTGGCATCTACTTTTCAGAAAAAATGTGAAGAGAAGGGTATTGCTTCTGTTTCCTCAATATAGATACACTTGGAACAAAATATAATCCATGACACAGCTTGTGTTTATGTTTTTTAAATAAAAATATACAACTGCCAGGCGTACACTGTTACAACAAATGTTTGGACTGGAAATCTATGCCTTACGGGATAACTAGTAATTGTAAACAATGAATTATACGCTGGGATATACATGGCTTTGTCAGAGACACATGTTTCATCTGCTTACTTAACAAATTTTGATAACAAACAATTCCTATAAATGAAAAATCTGTCCTGGAAAAGAGGAAAGAAAGTAAAACCAAATTAACTAACTAACTAAATATATAAATAAGTAAAGAAACCATTAAATAAATAAAGCCAAAAAACAACAAAAACAAAATAAAAAGAAAGGAAAACCCCCCCATAAACCCCACATCAATCACAGTTGTTTTGCAGTGTACTTTTTAGGCAAAATAATCAGGTGTGCAAAAAAAACCAAAAACAAAACCAAACACAACCCCCCCCCCCAAAAAAACAACAACAACAAAAAACAAAAACAAAAAAACCACCAAACCAAAACAAAACAAACAAAACAAACAAAAAAACCCACACTAAAACAAAAAACCAACAACAAAAAACACAAAGAACAGATGAAGAAATACATCAAACATAAAATACTACCAATCTATATGTCCAGATTATTTCTACACCCAAAAAGTCCAGTTCTTCTTCTTTTTCTTTTTAAAATTCAGGAATACCTTATATAACATATCACCTTCCAAACATAACTGGCATGACATAATTGTCAGTGCGCTAAATCCCTTCTGCGCCCTCTCTGTACACAAAAAGCTTGGACTTACCCTGGTTCTGATGCGTCCAGTGGATCTTTGGAAAGCAGGATAGATATTGCTGGGATATCTCTATTGACCTTCAGTCTGTAACACATATTGTTATATATATATATACACACACACACACACACACACACACACACACATGAAGCATCATCTTAAAACCCTCCACCCCCTACCCTATACCTAAAATTTCATTGAACAAGATGGCACTCTGTAAAGTGAACCCCGGTCAGTCAGTCCCAGAGATATCACACTATCCGTTACTTTTTGTCAAATAATGATAATAATGATAATATCTTATTTCTATATAGTGCTATTATTCAAACATAAGCAACTCCTAAGCACTTTACAAATCCAGTACCTAAAGTGAAAAAAGAAAGCACATAAAAAGTAGTAGAAACATAAAACAGAATCATTAATATTATAAAAACAAAACAAAACAAAACAAAAACAAAACAAAACCACACACAATGCACAAAACCCACTAAGTAACATACTCTCAATACTAGAACTGTTATACTCCAACACACACACACAGACACACACAAACACACACACACCTGATTAAACTGCCGAGATAATTGCAATTTTCTCTTAAAATACATACATGTAAAAAAGGAGCATGATTGTAATTTGTATGTCATAGATTTATCAAAAACTGTAAAAATAAAGTTTTGGATAGAAAAGGTAAAAGGGGTAAAAAAAAAAAATCAAAAAAAAATCAGCAGTCATTCTCCCTTTTGAACCACACCACCACCATCCATCTACCCACCCCCATTCTCTCTACTCACCCATCACACACACTCACATAGCCATGTGCCTAGGACAACAGCCACAGGCAAAGATTCTTAAAAAAAAAAAAAAAAAAAAAAAAATCCCTGGAAGTGTATACCCAAACCAGATCACCATCTACATCTAACTAATTGATTTTTGTCTCCTAGCCGACACAGCCACAAAATTTACAGACCACTTATTGCGCAGTGTGGAGTGATGGCTTTGAGGTAACGCGTCCGCCAAGGAAGCGAGAGAATCTGAGCACGCTGATTCGAATCACGGCTCAGCTGCCAATATTTTCTCCCCCTAAACCAAGGACCCATGTGCAGCATGCTCTTAGCACACGTAAAAGAACCCCCAGCAACAAAGGGTTGTTCCTGGCAAAATTCTGTAGAGAAATCCACTTCGATAGGAGAACCCCCCCAAAAAAAACAAAACAAAACAACAACAACTGCACGCAGGAAAAAAAAAAGAAAAAAAAAAAAGGGTGGCGCGGTAGTGTAGTGACGCTCTCTCCCTGGGGAGAGCAGCCCGAATTTCACACAGAGAAATCTGTTGTGATAAAAAAGAAATACAAATACAAATACGAACAAACAGGTGTGAAAGCATAACCTCCTTGGTGGAGGTAACTAAGAAGCCAGGAGAGAATGATGATCATTTTTTGCTCTCTCAGTCCCTGGTGGATGAAGACAGTGACACTCGGTATGTACACTCCCTGTGGAGGATTTTGCCAGGAAAAACCTTTGGTTGCCGTGGGTTCTTTTACGTGTGCTAAGTGCATGCTGCACACGGGACCTCAGTTTATCGTCTCATCCAAATGACTAGCATCTAGACCACCACTCAAGGTCTAGTGGAGGGGGAGAAAATATCGGTGGCTGAGCTGTGATTCGAACCAGTGCGCTCAGATTCTCTCGCTTCCTTGGTGGACGCGTTACCTCTAGGTCATCACTTCCACTTAACTGAGCACCAGAACCCTCACTCACAGAAACCTGAACTTTTACTTAGGTCTAAAAGCAAAATGTCCTGGCAACTCATGAACAAGTGAAACGTCTGAATGCAAAATGGTGGCTTCTCAGCTGTGACAAATTCAGCCATGAGCAGACTGGCTTGTTTTAATATAAGGGAGGTAAATCCACAGTCTGAAAAGAAAACAGGCACTGGCAACCCCTCCCCTCCCCCCTGCACTCCCCAAAAAAACCCCACCTTCTGACACAAGATATTCAATTCCATCCATACTCACGGTTCTAATCCTTCCACTTTAGGAACCCAGTGCTCCTCTATTCTGCAAAAAAAAAAAATAAAAAAAATAAAAAAAAATTTAAAAAAAGGAGGGAAAGGAAAGATTTCAGAAGAAATGAAAACAAGAAGACAAACTCACTCAATTATCAGAACCGACACACATTCACAATCGTTTACACCAGGTTACAGCAAAGGTTGAATTCACTGTTCTTCATCTTCAGAGCAGAGTGACAGATACACGAAAACAGAGAATCAGACGGAGACAAATCTTGGTAATGGCACCTGGTGGGTAAAGGGTGGTGGAGATTTTTCCGATTTCCCAGGTCAACATATGTGCAGACCTGCTCGTGCATGAACCCCCTTCGTGTGTATACGCAAGCAGAAGATCAAATACGCACGTTAAAGATCCTGTAATCCACGTCAACGTTCTGTGGGTTATGGAAACAAGAATATACCCAGCATGCACACCCCTGAAAGCAGAGTATGGCTGCCTACATGGCAGGGTAAAAATGGTCATGAATACACGTAAAAGCCCACACGTGTACATACGAGTGAACGTGGGAGTTACAGCCCACGAACGATGAAGTAAAAGAAGAAGAGACAAAGAAAGAGACAGACTGAAATGGGAAAGATAATCAAATCAAGACAGCAGTTGGTACTGTTGTGCACAGATGCCAAGGGGAAAAGTTCAATCATTTGTTCGACCCTAAATCATCTGCAAACCCTCCCCCCAAAAAACAAACAAACAAACAAAAAAACCCCCTGAATTTTATTTCTTACAGATCTGTACATGTTTCAGTGTAAAAGGAATCACACACACACACACACACACACACACACACACACAGTACATGTTGTGATGTGCACACATGCACACACACATTCCAACTATCACACTCATGACATTATACTCACCTTTTAAACCTTATTTTTGTTATCTGGTGCAAATTCTGCAACATAAGATAAATACAAATGTCAATCCTAAAAACAGCAACATCTGAATGAATGGTTAAGAATCAAATGTAACTAAAAAAAAAAAAAAAAAAAAATTTCCTCAAACTAATTCAACACGGTAGCAAAGATTAACATTGGAGTTGTTCTCAACCACAAAGATTTGTGGGAAAACAAGCTGATCATTTCAATTGTCACACTGAATTTTACTTTCTGATATTAATGACATAACCATCTATATGTTTTTTTTAAAATTATCCCACATCAAAATGATATATCAATTTTTGATGCCATAACAAGCCATAATTCTTTCTTGAGTTCATCCAGCTCCTCTCTCATTCTTTGATAATTCCCCCAGAATTTTTAATGGAACTATCAAAGTATGAAAGTTTAACCTACGCTGGCTGTCGTGGGTCATACACGACCCAGAAGGGTACAAAAATGCAAATATCTCAGCCAATTCTTAATATTTTTCAACAAAATTTCAGAAATGCTTCCTACACCTAAAAGGCCAACTTTTGCCACAAAAATGAAAAAAATTCATAAATTAGTTAATGAGTAATTAAAGGTGGCGTTTTAACTACACACGGACGCTTGTGTGGGTCGTGTATGACCCATGCTTTTTAAAGAGGAAAAACTGTGGTCATTTCAGGTTTAATTTGCAATCAGTGAAGGAAAATAAAGAAGTTTTACTTTCAATAGCCTCACTAACCCACTACTCTCCCACTAACCCCCCCCCCCCCCCCCCCCCTCCCCCCCCTTCCCCGCCCTGTCCCTTTCGCCTGTCTTCAGCTATAACCCCCTTCCATCCCTTTCTCTAACAGCATGTACCTGTGTGACTGAATATCCTTGATTGTGCATGCATAGGATGCTATGAGTCATCTCTCTCTCTGTCTGTCTGTCTGCCTGTCTCTCTCTGTCTCAGTCTCTCTCCCAGTCTCTCTCTCTCTCTATCTCTGTGTGCATAAGTAGGGTTTGTATGTATGTGCATGTGGTGTTATGCGTTTGTGTGTATGATCAGTTGTGTGTGCGTGTGTGTGAGTGTGTGTGTGTGTGTGTGTGTATGTGCGTGTGTGTGAATGCGTGAGCATGTGTTTCTTCTGAGTGTATGTGTTTGTGTGAGTTTGTGTGTGCGTGTGCGAGCGCATGTGTGTGTAATCAGTTGTTACGATATGTTTTCCTTTTCTATATTTTGTTATAAGCTTTGGAGGAATATACAGGTTTTTGCCTCTTTACAAAGTATGGGTCGTGCACGACCCACACAAGCTTTGGAGGAATATACAGGTTTTTGTCTCAAAAAGGAATGAGTCGTGGACGACCCACATGAGCTTCCGTGTGTAGTCAAAAACGACAGCGGTATGGGTCGTGGATGACCCACATGAGCTTCCGTGTGTCGTCAAAAGCGACAGCCAGCGAAGGTTAAAAATTTCAAATGGAGCTGTCTTAGTAACAAAGTTAATAACCCATCAAGAGACTCTATCTAACTTAGATGAAGGGTATTTCACTGCTGCCTCTTTCCCTATAAAGATGTTTGAAAAAAAAAAAAAAAAAAAAAAAAAAAAGTAAAAATTATTGAAACCTGTATGAACTCAAGAACACATGAACACAAAGTTCACTTTCAGTCTAAGACTTATAAGTTATACAGTGCTGTACTGTACGCTTCTTTAAATCCCAGCTTTCCTCTGTGTGTGTGTGTGTGTGAATATTTCTGTGTGTGTGAGTACACGTCTGTGTGTGTACGTGTGTGTGCGTGTATATATATATATATATATATATATATATATATTTTGTTTGTGTGTGTGTGTGTGTGTGTGTGTACGTGTGCATGTGTGTGCGCATGCAAGTTTATGTAAATTATATAATTGTGCACTGATTTTACATACTATTGAATGACAGCTGGTTTTAATCATGTACATTGTTTTTTTTATTTTATTATTGTATCATGTTTTCATCTGCTGTCCTACTATGCTTATCACTTTGTTGCTTTGTGATTGTTGTATAAGACTAATTAGCATTAACTTTGTATTTACACGTTTCATGTTCCTTATGTATTCATGATGAATGACTGAAAGTATGTAACCATTACCTGTGTATGATTATGATCACTGTCCAAAAGGTCCACTTCAATTCAGCATTTTAAGTCTTTTATATATTCACACTGAATGACTGTGATTTTTGTGTATTGTTTGTGTACAATACACCACACATGAATTTCTTGGAGTCTTGTTGAGATAAAAGTAATCTGTATTCTGTATTCCTGTACATAGTGTAAAGATCTTAATATGAACTACACTTTAAAACTAAAAATAGTAAAATGCATGTTTTCTAAGTGGATGACACCAGGATATATATATATATATATATATCCAGTCTTCTCAATCATGAGTAACAAGACACTGACTCGACTGAGCATTAATATATTAAAAACAAACAACCATCCACCCCCCCCCCCAAAAAAAACTGAAGGTTTAATAAAGAACTAGAGTAAAATCAATCATGAATGATACTGATTAACTCACTCGGGACGGCAAGTTTTCTCCCTTGCTTTTCCCTACAGACGGTCCATTTGTAAGGGTTTGAAAAAAAATTTTTACAAATAATACAAAATACAGAATAAGAAAATGAAACTTTCAGAACTGGTTTATTACGTGTTGGGATATCACACGCATATCATATATATAAAAAATCAAATTTCTCATCTTATTTTTACAGTTTGCTATTATGTAGAAAAGAATGCCAATTTTTGCACCCCGAATCACCACCATACCCATGCTAGCTTTCTGCTCTTAATTCACTTTCTTCTTCATCATCATCCACCTCTTCCATGTCCAACCCTTCAGTTTGTAGCATTTCAAGTACTTCTGCAACACTAAAACATTGCTGTCTTTGCCTTGTTTGCTCCGCAACATTTTGAGAAGAACCCGCTTCAGACGCCATTTGCTAACAGGCTACCAAGTGAACAAGCGACCGGTCAGTGACTTTGTCAGCGTGTGTGTGAGACAGGCCACATATGACAGGCTGGCCAATCATACCAACAGAATAGTGCACTCTGCTTGATTAATCTGCTTGACTAATCACAAAATCACATGTACAGTGAGTGATGGATTTTCATTTTTGGAAAATGCTATTCCATTCCGTCATCTGAATCCAGATACATTTTATGTAGGAATGCTCTCGCATTCTGTCATCCAGAGAGAGTGAACTCGACATCTACTCCAGCCTTCAATTTCCACATAGATCCCAACACATAAAAAAAGGGAGGGGGTGGGGAGGGGGCGTGGGGGGGTGGGGGGGTAGTGGGGAAAAAAAAAAAAGAATCAAAATTAGACAGTATGTTCAGTCAACAATGCTTTCCTCACCTTCAATTTACGCTTCATGATCTCAGCACAGGTGATTGCTTTGCTGACAGATGAGTCAGAACCGTTCCATGTGATCTGCCGAACTTGCTTGTCCCCCATCTTCTTCATGGCAAAGCCCATCACATTACGGATCTTGCTGCCCTGGGTGATCCTCATCTGAAGAGCGTCATCCACACTGAAGGGGTATGGATCCTCTACCACCTTGACCTCTCCCTTGGTGTAGTTCTCCATGCTCAGGCAGTACAGACTGATGAATGTTTTCAATCTCATTAACTCGAAAGTTGAATGATATTCATTTCATACCCATACATCGCTAAGCTCAGTGTGTGTGTGTGTGTGTGTGTGTGTGTGTGTGTGTGTGTGTGTCTGAGTGAGAGCAAGTGAGTTAGATGAGTTGTGTTATGATGTCTATTTGAGGTTTGTGGAAACTGATCTATTTCGCCATTTGTAGATAATAAGTTTTTGTACATGTAAAGTGCTCTTAGCTCTACTTGAGAAAAAGAGCGAATAAGCGCTGATTATCATTATTATTATTATCATCTATTATCATTGTGATGTACTAAAACCAGTCACAACAACATAACAATTTAACCTCACCAAAATTATATTGTCAATCCTACTCTGAGGTAATTTCTGCACGAAAAGAAACCATTGTCAAATGTTGCAGTTTTTGTTGCATAAAGTGACAAATGTCACAACAGCTGTTTTTGGTGACATATCCAAGTTTCACCCCATTCACTCACCCTCATCTTCTCTTCAGTTTTGCACAGATCTCAGGAATGACCTCTGAGGCTTTTCTGCAGTAGTCACACCCAACTGACAGTCGCCTAGTTTTTGTTAAAAAAAAAAAAAAAAGAAAGAAAGAAAGAAAAGGAAAAGCGCGTTTATGTGTTTCCGCTGTCTCAACAGACTGATTAAGTGAATGTGACTGGACAGCAAAAACTGATGCTGGTTTGGTTGCCCCTTTTGCAAGAGACAATAAAATAACGTCCTGTGTGCAGCATGCACTCACCTCATAGCTATATAAAAGAACCTGTGGAACAAAATGGTAAAAAGTTGTCCCTAACATTATTTTGTAGAAAAAGCTACTTAAATGAAATCAAATCAATACAACTATTAAGTTGCTGACAGAAAATAATATTAGCGTTGTACTGTGAGGATGCGCTCCGGCTCGTCCCAGAGAAAGCAGTCCGCAGTCCGATTTTAATAGAGATATGTTGTGACAAATAGTAATATGATATCATCTAAAATAATGTAATACAAGGTATGACATGTCACAAATGACACTTCACTGATGGCCCCAAACCCAGTCTGCTGACAGTCAACAAGCATTATCACACACACACACACACACCACGTACCTTCAGAATCAAAACCACGCTGTCAGTTTGTGGCAATAAACATCGATAATACTTATAAAGGGAACCTTTTAAGAAACATGTTTATCACAAACGATGACTAGAGAAAGTGTTCTAGTACCTGGCAGTTGAAAACTTACTCAAAGTGGGTAAGTTGTTGGTGTCAAAAAAAGAAAGAAGATCACCTCCAACCTAAATAACATTTGCCATGTTCTCAAATGTCTTTTAGAGTTATCTTCCTTAGACGGGAAGGGGGACTAAATCTGAGGGCTTAAAAAGGGGGTGGATGGGTATTTTTAATTTTGGGGGGGAGTCTTTTTATCGAAATAGTAAGAAATACATTTTAGATTGCCTCTTCAACTGGCACGTTTTCTTAAACATTTGTTCTTACGGACTACCTTTATCGTCTAGTCATCTAAATCCAATGATGGAGGGTGGAACAATATTGTTAAACTTCAGCTTCAGCCGGAAACTGGCGACTAATCTCGAATCCACGGCAAACCATTTCACTGAGGTGTCGAAGCGTGCGCCGGACTGATTAAAATGGGAGCGTGTCGATACTCCCCCGTGTCGATACTCCTCTGTGTCAATACTCCCCCGTGTCAATACTCCCCCATACACACACACGTGTGTGTGTGTGTGGGGGGGAGTATTGACGCGGGGGAGTATCGACACGGGGGAGTACTGACCCCTATTCAAATAACTTACACCACATCTGCTTGGAAAAAAAGGGCCTGATCTTCGCATAAACCCAGTGCACTGATCAGGTCTTGAAAGTCTGCTCTAGGTTCGTGAAGGAGAGCAGCTTGGAAAACTGCTCATCAGTTTTGTCACACAGCCCCACACCTCCATTTCTTATTCCTCTTCTGCTTTCAGTGGCAATCCCTCTCCAGGCTAAAGTCCACATCTGTTACTGATGCATGCAAACAATGTTGTTCCCATTCGTGCATACTACAGACCACACACTGCTGATGAGGCTAGCCTGATCCACTGTGACTTCAAGGCCGCATTCAGCAGAGATAGCACAGATTTTCAACATGCATCTCCTTATTGGTGGTGACCTGTACTTCCTCGGTTGGGACTGGAAGAAAATGGTTATGAAACCCAAGCCCAGCTACGCCAGGCTGCACAACGTCTTTATCGACATGCTGAAAGACCACGGCTTTGAGCAAATCAGTTGTGGAAGAGCCCACATGGCAGCCTGATAGGACAACATCCTGGACCATGATTATCATCACTAACTCAACTGTCCACATCTAATACCACACATTGAAGTTCTACCAGGGCTCTCTAACCACAACGCAGTTCCAGTACAGCGAAGTAAACATCCAACCCCATAAAAGGAAGCAGGCGCCAAGACTGTGGCTGTTACCGCTCATAAGAACTGAGGCCATACCACTCACAAGAACTGAGGCCATCTAGATCGATGGACTCCACAGGGAATTCATACACAGCCGCTTGACTCGAACACTTGAAGTAATGAGGGACACTGCCACTAGTACAGAAAAACTGTAGACTCTTTTCAAATCTACTCTTCAAGCAGCTGTCCAGGAACATATTCCACATAAACAAACCCGAGCCAAGAAAAGCAAACCCTGGATCACCCCAGAACTCCGTCTCCTCATCTGAGGAGAAGAGACCGTACCTTCAAGAAAATAGATGTGTAACAAGAGCTGGGAATACATGATCTCAAAGAGCAGCACAAGCAGAGGCAGAGAGAAGCCCAAAGGAAGCTGTGTAGAGCCTACTGGGAGTACCTGGACACCACCTTCAGGGAAGCAGTCTCAGAACAAATTGCTAAAAACAAGGGTTTTTGGACATAATAGTGTAAAACACCAGAAGATGGCCAATGTTGGAGGTGCACCCTGGAAGGAAGGACACCTAGTGCCAGACCCAAAAGGCCAAGATGGCATCTTGAACAAACAGTCTGAGTTCAATAAGGACTGAACACACTCGGTGGAGGAGTTTGGGGAGAAATGCCACCTGCCACCTGAAATCTACCCTACCTTGGACAAGATTGACATCAGTTTGCAGGTCTTGACACTGCACTTGATTTATTTGCTCATGATGTCTTGATGGAAGTGTTTTTTTCATATGTGCCCACAAAACTGGGTAAAATGAGAGAGAGAGAGAGAGAGAGAGAGAGAGAGCCATGAATGTAACAGTATTAAAAGAATATACATAGATATATATCTGTACTTCAGCACTCAGCTGGCTACGATTATCGCTTCTCACACCTGGCCCAGACCACATCTCTCCCTGTGTCCTGCAGGAACTCACAAGTGAGGTTGCTCCATCACTGACCATCATCTACCACGAGTCCTCACTCGACACTTGAAAACTACCATCAGGCTGAAAGCTGCCCATGTATCACCAATATCTAAGAAAGGCGAACAATACGATCCCGCAAACTACAGACCAGTATCCCTGACAAAAATCTGTTGCATGGACCACTTAGAATAGCACAGCATTAATTCTTTGCAACCAGCAAACATGGCTTCCGCAAGAAATGATCATGTGGGATCCTAAGTGAGGTGATAGCCCTTCACTGATGAGTTTATTTGTCGGCAGCAGTCAAATGAATATTGAAGTTGCGATCATTTTCATCAATGTGAAATGCTGATGTGAAGCTTCAGAGGTGGGAATTGTTCAGTTCTGCATGAATGCCAAATATGTTCTGAGTGAGTTTTTTGTGTGTGTGTTTGATTGCCTGCATGTGAAGAAAGGAAATGTTAATTTGTTTCTTTGTTCTCAGAATGAACCCCAGTGAATGTAAACAAACGGATGAAAAATATTCAAATACAGTTTCCAGTCAAGCTACATACTGGTCAACATTTCCCTAGCTTTTTGAACATTCACTTGTACCTGGTTCATCCACACCATGAAAGACAAAACAGCAATAGTTCAGTATAAAAATACTTTATTTTATGTCTTTCACATAACTCAACAAAATGAAACAGAAGAAACATGAACACTGAGAACAATGGCAAAACAGTATTTCACTCTCTCTCATTCAAAATGGTGTCTTTTGACTCAAAGACAACATAACAACCAACAACATTTACTCAGAAAGAAAACAAAACTGATTTCACACACTCCCGATGTAGTTTCTGTGAATTTAAATTGTAAATGTTTTACTCCAACGAAGGTTTGGTGCATATATAATGACTTTATTTCACTGACTCATTTAACTGATGTTTTAATTAAAAAAGTTTTTGTTTCTCTTGGGATTGTAACGATTAAAATATCCTCCATATGATGCACATGGCTGAAGAGGTAACCAGGAAGGGGAGAGGAATGTGGGTATTTCATGAAATTGGTTCATCAATGTAAAAGAAACAAATTCACAAACAACACAAAGAAAGCACCTGTCCTTATAATAAATGATTAAAACCAAACAAAAACCACCACTATGTAATAACAATAACAGCGCTCTCACAGAAAATGAAATAACTTGCTCCCATAACATGACATCAAGCACATTAAAATAAGGTTGGCGTTCAGTTTGATTTCTGATCACTGCAGTTTATATGTAATATTGTACATAAGTAACAACAGGGGAGAGGGAGAGAGAGAGAGAGAGAGAGAGAGAGAAGTGGGCAGAGAGTGCGAGGTTTGGACTGCAAATTTTATAATATTTCAATCAACTTATGAATTAGCCACTATCTTAGCAATAGGAAAATGGCTTAAATCCTTGTATTATTATTATTTTTTTTTTTTTTTGCCTACCATCAATTTTTCCTGATAAGCTGAAGCACTTGATCAAAACCATTTTTCCCGATAAGCCTAGGTGCATGATCAAAAACAAGATCAAAGCTGTGCATGCAAGAATATACACAGCAATCAGTAAAGACAACCAACAAAACTTGTCAGATGAAAAAGAATTAAAATGACATCCATTACAATAAAACCAATCACATACTGACAGAAACAACACTTCTAATACAAATCAACAGCATCTACTGAAGCTCAGCAAGTAGTGCCAAGAAAGCCTAGACGCTAAATTAACCACAATCAGTAAAATAACAAAGTTTGAGGAAACAAATGTAATTTTTAAAAATGTTATTATCAGGACTATATACTAAATAGATGTTTGTTTCCTTTTCACAGATCAACTTTTTGGGGGAAACTGTAATCATGAAGAAAATGAGAGCCAATGTGTTTATGCTGGTGCACATGAAAAATCTACTAACATTATTGTAAGTGAGTTTCTTTTTTTCAATAACCCACATGGTTTACTTTAAAATGTTCTCTGATCAAATACTGACTTAACACACCCTGCTCAGGCAGCTACTGAACAAAACAAAGAGGGAAACTTCATGAGCTACCACAAAGAGCGCTTACAAATAATTAAAAACAACATCCCAACCCGCAAGTTATTCTTATTTTTGTTGCTTATAGTCCAGCCAACTGCACAGAGACATATCAGGACTGTCAAACCATACAGTTGCTCAACTGTGTCAACACAAAACTGTCACATGTATAACCCCCCCCCACCCCCTAAAAAACCCCACCTAATACAAACCCACAAAACACAGTTCATGACATAGTATCCCAACCATTTAGCTCCTTATGGCAAATAAGACTAGGCCATGCTGAGGACACCAGCCGCTTTGCTTAATTTATCATCCCAAGATTACAAAAAAAATCGTAAAAAAGGAAAAAACAATACTTCAGCCAAACAAAAAAAATATATATAAAATGGCCATTTAGGCAAATAACACAGCAGAATGGGCAGCTAGTACCCATCCCAGTGTTTACGTATCACTACCTAATTGCCAGAGCAAAACAGCATAGATAGTACATCATATACTGCAGAAATGAGAAAAAAAGTGTTAAGGCTTGCTTGAAAAAAGAAAGGGGAATGGACAGGGAAAGCAGAAAAAGGAGACAACAGTGAAGAAAGAAAAAAAAAGCAGACAGAAAGAGAGTGATAGAAAAGGGGATATTTCTTGCAAAGAATTTCCAGAAGGTGGAGATGCTATTTATACTGCAAGACCCCCGGCATCCCCATGGGGGAACAACCCCTAAGTATACTGCTGCCGTATCACTTACAATCAATATCATGTGCTGCTGTGTTTTTTTTTTATCCAGCAATGTATAACTCTATGCTGTTTCTTTATGCCTGTGTTAACAAAACAACAAACAGCATGCTATGAAAAACAAATCCCGTTCCCCATACTATAAAAAAAAAAAAAAAAAAAAAAAAAAGAGGAGAGGAAAATAAAACCAACAAGGTGGGTTTCTGTTGAATGTTATGTAAACCAGAATTCAAATGAAAACTGTATTCACCATACCTGGAATGCAAACACACTTTTAGACATCAATGGTAGTAAATAAGGTTTCACAAAGCTAATTTTATTGATGTTACATTTCTGGGGTTTATGGTTAAAGAACAATGGGTCTTCTTTTTTTTTCATTTCAGTTCATGGAAACTACCTTCCCCTCCGATATATAGTTTCACTGAAAGATATGTACTTTTGTTAACATGCAAAAATATAACTAGAATGTGGATAACAATGAAACTGATTCCAGCAACCTGTTGCTCTGTACTCCATCACCGTTTTAATAACCACCTCAAACCAAGCAAAAATGGACAAAATAGTACTCTGGAAGGAGTACTTTGGAACACACTCTTCAGTTTCCGTCAAGTCCTCAGAAACAAAACAAAAACAAGAGGCACACAGTCTACTACCAAAGTAAGCAGCAGCTGCTGTACATCTTGTGGGAGAGCATCAGTACACCATGTGTAACTGCTCTCTGTTACAGAACATACACCATATTTTATCAGCTGCAAGTCGCTTCTGGCTTTGAGGTGCAGCCTCCAACTTATTAAAAAAAACAACAAAAAAACAAACAAACAAAAAAACCCAACCTAATGTTGGCAATACAAAAGATGTAGCGCATCATAAGGTGCATATCAAAATGATGAGAACGAGCTCTGATGGGTCCATTGCTGTCACCGTCATGTTTGCATCTTCAGTCCATGTCAAGACCCTCATGTCACCACCGGGACCATCTTTGTAAGCGGCATCATCTGCTCCCATGTGTGCTCTTTTATGTCTGCCTTCTTGAATGTTCTGTCCTGGGTGAATGTGAAATATTTGGGAGCTGTTTATATTCTCATTCATGGGAAGGTTATCATTTGTTTTCACCGTCACAAGTGTCGCACTCTGGGATTCAGAAGATGGATCTTGACACGATTCTGATTCATGACAGTATATTCACATTTTAACCAAACACTGGTGCACTGCAACTACTGAATTATGGGTAGCCACAACTATGTGCTGGTTACTTTCTTTTTTGCAAAACAGTTTGTTTTTCGAAGAAAAATCAATTTAAAATCTTTTTTTGGTTTGCTAGAAACAGTAAACATTAAAAAAAAAAAAAATGACATTAATCATGAAAGGACTCCTCCCCTTCCAGAATCATAAAAGAAAAAAAATCCAGACATCCAAACTAGAATGAAAAAACCCCCCACTAAACAATAACAATGAAAAAAAAACCCCCCAAAACCCCCCCAAAACAAAACAATCCCCCCCCCCAAAACAAAAACCAACCCAACAACAAACAAAAAATGAAACATTCACATATTATACGCAAGCTCCTCTCCAAGAAAGCGCACGGTATTTTTGTCTTTTTTATCAGTGAAAAGACAATTACATTTCCACAGAATCATAAGCAAAAGAAAGCATATTTTTTTGTCCTTTATCACTAAAAGGACAAACAGAAACTCATTCCCTAGTTAACCATTAAGGTGCGGTTTTAGGCAAAAGACATATAAAAAAGACTCCTAGTTCTCTCAAGAAATGTAATGATAGAAAATGTTTTTAAATACGGACAATCATGAACGCACAATGTTTCTGGAATAAACTTAGAATGTCAAAGCTAATTACAGAACACACATCCCAAAATACTGCAAGACAGACCTTGGCACACACGAGTCTCAGAACACACATCCCAAAATACTGCAAAACAGACATATGCGCACACGAGTCAAACATTAGCATTCCATTAGAGCTAGGTTGCATGAGTGATCTTTGCAGTGCTAAGTTTGCTGAACACTAAGAATGTCAGTCTGC
Organism: Babylonia areolata; assembly: GCF_041734735.1. Classification (NCBI taxonomy): domain Eukaryota; kingdom Metazoa; phylum Mollusca; class Gastropoda; order Neogastropoda; family Buccinidae; genus Babylonia; species Babylonia areolata. The sequence goes on along the minus strand of NC_134877.1, from coordinate 23,332,502 downwards.
GCAAATTCCACAGTAACTTCAGAATAATTCTCAACTCTGCTAAGATCACTTTCACAATCAAGCGGTATAGTTCTTGCATCTTTTCACATAAGCTGAAACAGAACTAGAAGTTGATGAAACTGCTAAGGCAACAGAACGTTTATTCATATGACAAAAAATACCATCTTATGAACAATAGTGAAAAACAAGTATGCACATACATTGGCCTGAACTAGAACAGAAAATGTTGGTTTTCAATTAATGTTAAATCATAACAACAGGCAAAGAGAGAGAGAGCGAGAGCAAGAGCGAGAGAGCGAGCAAAAAAAAAAAGTTTGTTTCGGTCATTATCCACTGAACACACACACATATACAAACAAACAAAACCAACAACAAGTACACAAATGAAAGCTTCAGTGACCATCAAATATCAAAACCGTCCAATCTATGAATATTTTGGACAGCTTTGCCGGACGTGTTCCTCTCCAGATCTATCACAACTTCACATGTAAAGGACAGGCTCACACCATGTCTGGTTTTAAATGCCAGTATCACAAATGCATTATAGCTTACATCTGTAAAACAGTCACCAATGCCGATCAAGATCTTGGAACCATTCACTTTATACGAATACCTTTCCTTGCCAACTTTCAAGGAACAAAAAAGCAATCAAAGAAAGCTGTCATGGTGATTGTGCTTTTCAGTCAAGAAGGCTACCACTTCATCAACATTAAAATGCAATTGTTGAGGGAAATGTTTACAGCTCTGCTCAGCACACACACACACACCTGGCCCTTTCTCTTAATTGCAGATCGATCAATCTGAATCATTCAAGCATCTGTACACAACTAGTAAGGTTTTTCATTTTAGGTCTTGATCAGATTCTAAATCCCAGAGAAAATCGGGCTGATAGAAAAAAGAAAAAAAAAAAGAAAAAAAAAGATGCAAGTTATAAATACGCTTGTTCTCGACAGGTTGGGGGAAAAAAAAAGAAGAAAAAAAAAAGAACAAAAGAAAAAAAAAAGAAGAAGAAAAAAAAAACCCCTGGACAAAGTCCATTTGATTGTAGAACTATTTTGGAAGGAAGACATATACCTCTGTTGATCTGATGTCCAGAAACAGAGAAACAAAGACCCCCCCCCCCCCCCCCTCCCGAAAAACTTTAGATTCTGGCATGACAAGTGAAGAATCACAGATAACTGGACAGATAGGACCGTCTTAAATTTATCATGGGGGGGGGGGGGGGGGGGGGGAGGAAAAAAAAAAAAAAAAAAAAAAAAAATCACCAGCTCCGTTTCACAATATTTCAGGTAAAATTTATTCACAATTACTTACATGTCTCTGCATCCACCAATACACCACTTGCTTGACAATGACAAAATGTATCAACATACTTTTCTTATTATGGATAAGATAAACTGCACATACCATAAACTGATAAAACACATTATTTAAAAAAACAAAACAAAAACAAAAAAAACAAACAAAAAAACCACGATGTTTACTGACCAATAACATTAACCCAGGTTGTATGACTGCTGCCAAGTTGCCATTCTGATGTACACGTCATAAGAAAGTCAAAGGCTTTCATGGTTTTAACATGACATGACCCAACCATTAAAAAATGAGCTAAAATGTCTGAAGTTAAATGTTGCAAAGAGATGAACAGATATGTTAGAATGTTATCTTAAAAAACAACAACAACATAAGAGTTGGTTGGTGCTAATAAAAATATTTTTAAAAGATGTTTTCATGAAATCATTATAACCTGCTCTCTATTTTGATATTCATATCATGAAAATATTTGTAGGAAGTTCAATTAAAATCCACACTACAATCCATTCTTTCCTCAAGAAGAGTTAGCACAAACACTGGATGACTGATACACAACCGCCATGCAATTACCTGTAATACCAAACACGACCCGTCTAAAATAATGCCAGTAAAAACTGAATATAACTTTGTACCTTATAACATGAGCAAATTATTCCTTTTCTTGTGGGGGTAGGGGTGATGTTTGTTTTTTGAGAGACAACTATTTTTTTTTTCACCTAAAAAAGACAATCATCCATTAACAGACCTTCAGAGTCTGTTAGTGTCACTGACTGATGTAAATTTAATACAGATTGATTCATCAGTTCCTTTTCAATCAAGTAAGTCATCTGCCTGTCAATTTAACCTGTCTTCATTCAACTGTATCAATCAATCTACCTGTCTCAATACGCAGTGACCTTTACATTATCGTGAACTGATTTGCAGTTACTTTATCTTGTAAGAGACTTCTGAAAAAAAAAAAGCAACCCCCCCCCCCCCCCCAAAACAACTGGCATGAATAAAAAGTTTATGCAAAGCGGATGTCACAAATGCTTCCATAATTTAGTTGTAAGTCACTTTCTACCTTTTTCTCCCATCTCCAACCTGTATTGCCACTCAACCTGTGACTGTTTCAGTGTGAGATAAAAAAAAAAAAAAGAGAAAAATTACGACAGAAGCAGAAAGGCAGAAAAGTGTAATTGCACTCAAAAACATTAAAAATTGTAGCTAATAACTGGTAAAAGAACTATACAAAATACACTTGTCAGGTGAAAATTTAGCTGAAACAAGAAAGAAAGAAAAACAAACAGAATGATGAACACATTCAAAATTTGAGGCCATGTCGACATTAATAGGGGGAAAAAAAAAAGAAAAAAAAAGAAAAGAAGAAGTTATTTTTTGTTGTTGCTTTTAGTTCTACGTATTTTTTCTTCTTACCTTTTTAATGTTATCACTTTGCTGCAGAACTCTGATCATTACCAAAACAGGTCTTATTACCAATATAACTTAACATAAGATATTGATTATACACTTCCTGAAAAAAACCCCACAAAACACGCACAACAGCGCCTCGTCAGAGTTTTATCTGTGGATCTATTTGATTTGACACTAAAAAATTAAAATAAAATAAAAAGTTGATGCATGGCTTACAATGCTCCTATGTCAATGCAAGGCATCCATATTGTGCATTTCATTTCAAACAAGTAACACACACGTCAAATAATGCAAGCTGTATTGTCACTTGTCCCTGTACAGTAATATTTCAATTCTTCAAAAAAAAAAAAAAAAAAAATCCATCATCCTTCAGACTGCCCGCTCTTACACAAAGGAAACATTTATTCAAGAAAATACTGGATAAAAGGCATTCACTGCCATAATCACGGTTTACAACCTTTAAAATTCCCCACAGTTTAAGACCACAACAGAAGGAAAAAACAAACACACAGTCACACGAGAGAGTGACAGTTATGGCTCAACATGAAGAGGCAAAAGTTCTAAGCTGCATGAAAAGTCTTGGGCACAGTGTGCTAATTCACTCGCTTCATTGAAGCCTTTGGAACAAACTCGGGAGCCTCAGGATTCAGGTTCGAAGATTTCAACATCTGCAACAGCCAAAATTATAGAATATACATTGCACATATTTCCTGAATAAAATCACAGAATGTGTAATTAAAATATATATTTACAACAAATATTTCCTGAATAAAATCAATCACAAAAAACAAAAACAAACAACAACACACACATTCATATACTATCATCATTATCATTATGAACATTTAGGCCTAATCATGAAAATAAGCCTTAGGCGTTTACAAATAAACGCATACCTAAATATCAATCGGAAAAATTGAACACAAGATACCAAACATTATTAAAAACTATTCACCCCCCCCCTCCACACCCCGCCCCTCCCACACACATACCCACAAGCACATGCCCGCATACAAGTTATAGCACACAATCATAAATAGTACACAATCAAAAATACAACCAACAAATTCTGAAACTATCCAAACTCACTAATACCATACTTATAGTCATTTTAGCAGTCACTCTAGTTCATACTGGAAAGGGATGAGCTCTTTAGAATTATTCAGGAGGGGAAAAGGTGGGTCTTCAGACTGGATTTAAAAGACTGCAGTGATGAGTGACGGAGAGGCTGAGGAAGTTGATTCCAAAGAATCGGGGCTTGGTATGAAAAACTGCACTGGCTATACGCATGCGGGTTTCAAAATAAGAGTGGAGTTGGCATGAGGGTATGTAAGGGTGAATGAGATCAGAAAGATACTGTGGACCAGAAGCCTCAATGGACTTGAAACAAAGAAGACTTTGTAAATAATTCTTTCTTGTACAGGGAGCCAGTGTAAAACATGAAGGAGAGGAGAGACGTAATTGAATTTAGAGGAGCGAAAGACAAGACAAGCAGCATGGTTCTGGACTTTCTGAAGTCTAGCAGTGAGGTAGCTGGGTGAACCGACAAGCAGAGAATTACAATAATCCAGGCAGGACAGCACAAAGACACACAGGAGAGTTTTGGTTGCATCTTCAGTCAGAAGATGACAAATGAATGCAATTCTGCAAATTTCAAAGTAACATAATTTGCATGTATTTACAACATGCTGCTGATAGGAAAAAGACTGGTCGAGTGACACAAAGACTGAGGACGGAAGAGGAAGGAGGAATGTCGGTGCCACTGAGGGTGACTGAGAAAGGAAGAGAGACTGAGTGGCAAAGTCTTTGTGGGGTGATAATCTGATTTCAGTTGTATCCTCAATTAATTTTAGCTTGTTTTCAGTCATCCACGTCTTCAGATCAGAGATGCAGGCCTGAGCAGAGTCAATGAGAGAGGGAAGGAGAGATGGAGGTCCCGACAGATACAGCTGGTTGTCATCAGAAAAGCTATGGTGGGACAACGAATGATGATTCACAATGGTGGAAATCGGTTGTGTACAGAGAATAAACAGAATGGGCCCAAGCACGGAGCCTAGTGGCACACCAAATTGTACGTCGGAAGGAGAGGGTGACAGACAGAAAACAGAAAAACACTGGACCGGTCAGATAAGAGTAGAACCATGAGAGTTCAAGATTGCATATATATACATATAAATCACATTCTGTAGGCAAAGATAAGATAAACACAGCCTTTCAATATCTCAAACTTCATGTGATTTACAAAGTTTCTGGAGCAAACATCTGTACAATTTGTACTGCAGTTTCAAGTCAAGATTTAAACTTAAATATAAATGCCAGTCACAACTTTACAGTTACACAGTCAAAATAAAAATTCCATGGATAAATAAATGATGCGAAATTTTGCATGAAAAGAATTCAATTTGCATGCAAAGAAAAAGAGCACTTTGTCCAAAGAAACACAATTCAAATAATTCTTTCTTGTACTGGGAGCCAGTGTAAAGCATAACGGAGAAGCGAGACATGACTGAATTCAGAGGAACGAAAGACAAGACATGCAGCACGGTTCTGGACTTTCTGAAGTCTAGCAGTGAGGTAGCTGGGTGAACCGGCAAGCATGGAATTACAATAATCCAGGCAGGACAGCACAAAGACACACAGGAGAGTTTTGGTTGCATCTTCTTAGATGAACAGACTATAGATGAATAAACGAAACAAAATTTAACCACCAGTTTTGACGGAAACCATGAAGCCAGTACAATCAAAACAAGCATTTAGAAGTGTTGAAAATAAGAGAATTTTGAATGCAGTCCTGTTGCAATGGGGAAAAAAACAGAAAAGAGAAAAGACAAACAAAGAGTACTGACTGTCTGCGAAAATTTTAAGCTCAGGCAGCAGCTGGGTGTTTGCAACATCCTGATCAAGAAGCTTGGTTTTGATGGAGATCTCTTCAGATAATTCATGTGGCTAATGAAGCAATCTGGTCCAGTAATGGACCTGGCAGAAGGGGATCTCATACACTGCTTCAACAAGGGATCTTTCCAAGGACTGGCAAAATTCACAAGCGAAGTAAAAATTTTTTGCTCCCTTGCGCAAAAGAAAAGTTTCATGGCATAACTCGTGTGAAGTTTTTGAGAAATTTGTCTATGAATCATGACAAAAACGTTGGTATTACTTCTTTTTTTCCACTGTTTCAGTGCAATGTTTTGCATGCCACTTTTGCACAAGTGTTTTTCAGTTTATGGAATTTCACCTTTTAAAATAGTAAAGAAATCAAGACACAGTGGCAACTTACATCATCTTTTTTACAATCACTGGAGTGTGGGACAGGAGGTGAAGGGATGTCGGAAGAGAATGTCGTCAGTGCTGACCCTGAGGTGAACAAATGGCTGGAGTGAGGTAGCTGACTGAAGTACCAATGAAGCTCTTCTTCCGCCAACATATCTTCAAAACAGGCCTCGATAAATGCCTGCTCCCATAGCTCTTCTTCCACCTGGCCACAGATGTAGGCATGATAAATGATAACATCTGAATGTGGAGTGTTGGCCTAAAGGTAACGCGTCTGCCTAGGAAGCGAGAGAATCTGAGTGCACAGGTTCGAATCACACTGGCAGTTTCCAGTTTTTTCTCCCCCTCCACTAGACCGTGAGTGGTGGTCTGGATGCCAGTCATTTGATAAACTGAGGTCCTGTGTGCAGCATGCAATTAAAGCACGTAAAAGAACCCGTGGTAACAAAAGGGTTGTCCCTAGCAAAAATCCACTTCAATATGAAAAAGTTGCTGGCAGAAAAAAAAAAGACAAAAGAAAAAGAAAAAAATGGGTGTCAGTGCAGTGGCGTGCTCTCCCTGGGGAGAGCAGCCCAAATTTTATATAGATATCTGTTGTGACAAAAAAAGAGTACAATACAATACAGTGCAATGCAGGATACATAATGGATAGTTTTAGAGTATTTGGCTGAAATAAACGATGAGTAAGGTGCTGAAACAAAACTACCAGAATGCAATGTAATGTTTGCTTATCATAATAATTCCAGTGAATGCATAAATACACAAGGTTCATTCTTCAATGTAAACATTTGGAAAAACTAAATGACCAAGAGAGAATGGATAAAGCACACATTTTGAATTGATCCACTAAGCCGTGCTTAAATTTGGTGGGATGAGCTCATGATGATATCAATGCTTATGAAGTGAGACTGTAAACTTATGGCAAGATGTACCTGTCTATCAAACTCTTCCAGTTCTTCCCCCATCCACATGTATTCAGAAAAATCCACTTCAGGTCCAGGATTTTCAGGTGGTTGACTGTCTACTTGCTCTTCGTCTAGCAAGGAAGGTGGTGTGCGCATATTCATTTCTTCTGTTTGGTCAGATTCACCTGGAAGAATGAAACCAAAAGGTGCATGTCATATACAATTATGTGTACGTATACTCACACTCACAGTAAACACTTGAAATGTACTATAAGTGAAAATTAAGAAACAATGAGGCTAGGAGATGAAATGATTAACAAATAGTAAAGAGTGGTAACCCTCTCCATTCACAAGGTGCACAACTTCAAGTCAGTGCTGCTTATGCGACCGATTTAGCTAGCACACAGGTAAATTAAAGGTACACTGGAACAAACCCAGACACTTCCTCAAAAAAGGAAGCGCTGGGTCTGTCCTTATACCGATCATGACATGTGCACACAGCAACAAAGAAGAAATGTGCAAACACAAATAAGCCTTTATTCAAGACTGGCATAGCCTCTTTAATCCTGAACACGGCAGACTGAACACATGGACATTACAGAACAAACACACGGTTACCTTGGTGGTTTTTCAACTGGAAATTAACAGACAATGAGGCCAGGAGATGAAATGATTAACAAATAGTAAAGAGTGGTAACTCTCTCCATTCACAAAGTACACAATTTCAAGTCAGTGCCGCTTACGCTACCGATTCAGCTTAAAACACTTTTATGTGAGTCACTACAGCACAAATGTAAGACCCATACCCTTTAACTGCCGCTGCAGCAGCAAATTCATGTCAACCATGTCTAGGGCTTGGCTTACACAGGCAAGGCCCAATCCTCTCCCGCTGTTTTGATTTCTAACCAAAGTCAGGTACCTACTCAGACCTGGGCCGAGTATGGACAATTGGAGTACAGTGCCTTTGTCAAGCACATAACACCATGCTGAAATGGGACCTGAAACTCTGATCACTGGCATCACTGGATCTGAAATTCAATGCCTAACCAATTCCCTCGCAGAACCTCCTATACATGGTCAAGGTATTCAATATCTGACAGGCACAATATATTTTTCTGCAGACAAAATGCACCCATGTGTTCAATGTTTAAACTATAAAACATGACAAAGATTTCACACCACACAAGCACAAGTTTGGTATCGGCAACTGACAAAACAAATCATTAGGAGTAATACAAAATGATGTAAATAATGCTTGTCATATTTCATCCTGTGTCACAAATATGAAAAAAAAGAGTATGACAAAATATACTTCCAGAATACTGCCTTGAATTCGGTCTAGAATCTTATTTACAAATCTCTGGTCAACCAATGATCAAATTATTGTGATAATTAGACAGTATGATGTACTTCTACTGTTCTGGTATACATCATCTGAAAATTCCTCAATAAATACGGTGATTATAATATATCTTAGTTGTTTGTATCCACTAATCTAGTGTAAAATAAAGCAGAGGTGGGTGTATATGTTACCGTGTTCATATTCAAACCTTTTCTGGTGTTGTTCCAGAAAAACTCCTCTGCAACTGTATTCAATTCAATATCCTGGGAGAGCAATTAAGCAGGACGGCATGTTTTTGATGGCTTGAGGTCAGGACATGCCTTATCAATGTTGATGGATGGGAGGCCATGGGAAATAAGGTAGTTAAAGGCCGATAGGAGTTGCTTCTGTAATCCTTTAAATGTACCAGACCAATCAGAATCAATGTTATCTCCATTATCACAAGTGACCGATTTCATCCGAAACAGCAGCAACTTAAGTTAGGCAAATACCCTAAGCGATTACCATCATTACGTAACTGATATTATATGTCATAACATTATTTCTCCTGTTAATTTTCACCCATGAGTACACTTCATTACACACAGTTATGAAGTTCCGCATCGTGTAACATTTATTTATGAACTTCAATCTGCTCAATTTGTGTACACTGGAGGCGGCAGCAGGTCAAACGATGCTTCCTACACATTCTTTCTAGTGTACATGTCCTGTGCAAGAAACGAGGAGACCATCAATGAGTCTCAAAACAATACTGAAAATTTGCTGCCTTCGCACAATCGTATTATGTGACCTGAATGAGGACTTCGCGCTCCGAACTGTGCCAGACATCTGACGTCATCGTCAAGCGACATTGTTAACCGCTCAGAAATTAGATTTGATGAACATTCAGTCAAACTCAATGACACATCTTTGAAAACTAACTTAAGAATCGCCTACAATGTTCAGAATTAATGACTGCTTTAATATCCGTTAAAATCTTGACGTGACAGGATTAAGAAAAAAAAAAGAAAAAAAAAAAGGTCACAGCTTCTGCTGCATCGTGGTGCCTGGCCAAAGCAAAAACCTCCATCTGCAAAGTTTGCGTTTCGAGTCTTAATAAAACGTTCACACTGCTGCATATATAGACCTTGCCTGTACCTGCTCAAAGTCTTGTCAACACTTGACGCTATGCAACAAATATTTGCAATATTTAAGAGAGAATACTTACAAAAATGCGAGTTTTCCGTTTGGTTTGTCACCCAACGAATCACTGTCAAGCATCTATTTGTAAACAACCCAACAACATACTGGCATCCGCAGCCACATGTAGTCCTGTAGTGTTTACATTCTATTCTGACTTGTGATTCGGAGTAAGGCCATATATTTAATACTTTAAAATTTAATGTATGCATGTAGATTTGAAGCATATGATATCTAATTCGTCATTTTTCCAGTTATCGGTCCACGTACTATTAATACGAATGCACCACTTTTCTGTTCTTTGTTACTGCGGCGCGCAGGGATAAAACTGACGCGATGTGACCTGAATGTTAACCTTGACCTCAGATGTGTGCAGAACCAAAGTGTATGGTGTTCTGAAATTGTCAGAAGAAGAAGAAACAACAACAACAGCGAAAACTAAACAACAACTACAACAACAACAACTCCCCCCTCCCCCCAAAACAAAACAAAAACAAACAAACAAATAACAACAACAGAAAACATAGAAAACAAATCAACAATCACACAAAATAAGGCCCGGATATTTAATCTTAGCCCGCACACAATCGTGGTCACATGATCGACGTTCAGTGACACTGAAATACGTCCACAGAATCTATGACTCAGATCGACCAGTGCTCCACCTCTTCCAAGGCAGGGATACCCGGGGGAACAGCCTTAAGTTAAGCTGGCCACGGGACACTCCAGGCTGAACCTACATGCTGGCTACCGTGTTCTCCCAACGTATCGTCATATATAGTAGTCTGGAATAGCCTTCCTGACAGTGTTGTAACCGCCCCATCTGTCAACACGTTCCAAAACAGGCTGGACGCACATTGGAGGAGTGTACCCACTCAGAACGTTACCACTAGTCTGTGCCACGCATGCCACACACAGTCTAATAATTAGTGATTTCTTCAGTATCAGTATCAGTAGCTCAGGAGTCAAGTAGGCGTCACTGCGTTCGGTCAAATCCGTATACGCTACACCACATCTGCCAAGCAGATGCCTGACCAGCAGCGTAACCCATTGCGCTTAGTCAGGCCTTGGGAGAGCGAGAGAGAAAAAAAAAGTTTACTAGAACTGTGAACAGGCCAGCTGGGCTTTCTACACCGCAAGAATCAAGTATCAAGTAAGTCAGTATCAAGTAAGTATCAAGTAAGCATCAAATGCCGAGAGACTGATGACGACTGCCTTCTTAAGTCAACCGCCGTCCATCACATCCTGTCCTCTGACCATTATAGTGTTGAAATTTCATCTGAATCCCCCCAAACCTTCCACCCCCCCACCTCCCCCCAACCCCCGCGGGCCCCTCTTCGTGAGTACATAGAGGGCACAGACCTCCTGAACTGATTTAGACTCATTTAAAGCTGACCTGCTGACTGATATCCTCTCTGAGCGGGCCGACTGCTGATCAGCACGTTGATAGTGATACGAAACTCTAGGGAGAGCTCAGTGGATAGTACAAAGCCTTCAGAGAAGACTGAAGCCCCCCGGCCCTCAGGCAATCGAGTGTTTCAGCCTCGCCAGTGTCACGTGCGTGTGTTGTGTATCAGTGTGTGATGATGTGTGCCGCGTACAAACATAGATTAGTGTTTCAGTGTTTGGCTGTACGTCTGTAGAGGGTTAACCCATCTATTTTTAGATCAGCGGGGTTAGCCATGTAAGTCTTTCATCAGTTTTTGTGCCGCCAGTTAAATTGCACGGTGTCGTCAGTTTTATGCGTCGGTTTCAGGTCATTGTGACACGGCAGCCGCAACCGAGCACTGTTTTATATGATTATCATCATTGTCATTACCATAATTGTCATTATCAACATCATCATCGCTTTCAGTAGGGGATAGATCACTGCCATTGCCGAGATACGTGACTCGACGAGTTCACAGGGGGCAAAACTGTAGTCGGCATATCGGACGATAAATGACAAAGGCAGTCTCCCTTATATTTAGGCAGACTGCCTTCAAAATGGCCCACATAATTATGCAGTTGAATATATAGTCTTTGCTGAATAATAGGCTGCCCGCGATAGGCTGCCCGCGAGCGAGGATCGCCGCCCGCACAGTGCTGTAGGTCTCAATTATTATTCTCCTCTGTCCAGCTAAGTCAACATAACTCATCCATCCAGTCTTCCGGCACTCCGGTTAGCAAATAAACACGGAATAAAAGAAAGACTTGAAAGCCAAAAGCACGAAAAACCAATGAAGACTAATGCTATCTCATGAAAAATGGTGCTCAGAGTTTCAGAGTTTGTTTATTCCCATTAACTCACTCAGTACGGCCAGTCCTCTCTTCTCCTCTACACAGACACCTCGGATGTCCAGTGGGTGTCTCAATGACCCAACCTTTAGCTTCCATCGTCAGAATTGTGGTATCTTTGTCAACATTCACCTCTTCAGTATAAGAGCCTTCCGCTTGCAATATTTTGATGAGTGGTAACTGGGGTGAAACGCTGTTAACGTCGTCTCTTTCGCCGTTCGTATGGAGAGAGAGTTAACTCTTTTGAGTCATAGAGAAACAAGGAAACATGACAATAACAGGATGACGGCCACAGAGGAAGAGCGAAGATAATTTAAAAAGAAGAAACAAAAGGGGGGATGATACAAATGGGGGAAGAATAAAATGAAATAAAAGGCCAAATGTAATCAGTCTGGTACAATGCAATAGGAATAGACAAATGCACAGATCACAACTTAGATTTACAATACGGCTCTGTATCTGACTGTTTGAGCCTGCACTGGGAACTGGGGGGTTAGTTGGAGCATAGCATTAATAATGACATGGTGTAACAAAATAAAATACACAATAATTTGCATGTTATTTTAGCACCCATTTGCCAGTAATACTGGGATTGGTTTGATATATACAAGAGAAAAAAGACATGTTAAAAAAAAAAAATCATTTACAAATGGATAAGTATGGGATGCGGTGTCAAGATTAACACATGTCATTGTTCTAATTCCTATTCAACAAGTACAGTTAAGGCATAAGTGGCAAAGAATCCGGACTGAAACTAGCTCCTAACGAAACACATTAAAACCTTTAATGAATTTAGCGAAATTTAGTAACGGCTTTTTCTTACTACTAATAGACATTAATGTTGCGTATTTGTGGAAGTTGGGACGTGTTCTGTAATACTTAGGTAAATACTGATTGCGGAGATTTTGAATTGCAGGACATTCCATGACAAAGTGGTATTCATCTCCCACTCGATTCGTGTCACAAAGATGACACAATCTTGCTTCTTGTGGTATGTTCATGTGTCTCCCTTTCTCAATTGGTAGTAAGCGCAGTGATGCGTTGCAGATGAAGGGAACAAACTGCAACATTTGACACGAAGTGTTCGATCGGCAAAGTTATTCCCCTTTGAAGTTAAACTCGCAACTGAAACTGCATGTCGTTGCTCACCTTCGTTTTCACAGACCCAGCCTTGCTGGCTTGCCAGACAGCTAGCCAACAAATCAGCCAACTGACCAACCAACCAACCATTCCGGCATAAATTCACATTACTATTCTATTCTTCTTTGCCGTGAGAAATGAAAAGTGCGTAGCTAATATTGGGGGCTATGATTTTGCCTCGGGGTCCTGTGACACGTGTGTGTGTGTGTGTGTGTGTGTGTGTGTGTGTGTGTGTGTGTGTGTGTGTGTGTGTGTGTGTGTGTGTGTGTTGACCTCTGTGCTAATTTCAGGTCGTGACTACCAATAAAATTATTGAGGTTATCGCTCCATGGGCTGTCTATGTTTATGCTTCGGGGTGAGTGACCTCTTTATGCTGCTTTTGTTTTTATCATTTTAAAAACTCTTTTCGCTGATTTCAGGTTTGTATGTCAGTGTGACGGGCCGCGCAATAGCCGAGTGGTTAAAGCGTTGGACTTTCAATCTGAGGATCCCGGGTTCGAAGTCTCGGTAATGGCGCCTGGTGGGTAAAGTGTGGAGATTTTTCCGATCTCCCAGGTCAACCTGCAAGTGCCTGAACCCCCTTCGTGTGTACAAACAAGCAGAAGATCAAACACTGCACGTTAAAGATCCTGTAATCCATGTCAGCGTTCGCTGCGTGATTCATTTCGGGAAATAGTAACAGCTTTTGGATGTATTTTTCATACCATTCTTTGGAATCAACTTCCTCAGCCTCTCCGTCACTCGCTCATCAGTCTTCGCTGCAAATCTTTCAAATCCAGTCTGACTGAAGATCCACCTTCCCCTCCGCCTCCTGGGTAATTAACAGATCATCCCTTCAGTTCCAATATGGGGTGAGAGGGGGAGGGGGCATGAATAATTCTTAATGTTTGGCATCTTGTGTTCAAATTTTCCTTTTTGATATTTACGTATGTGTTATATTTGTAAACACCAAGGCTTATTTTCAAGATTAGGCGTAAATGCTAATAATAATAATGTATTTCAGTTCGACAACTGAACAACTAAATGATGCACCGGCGACTGTTGAAAATCTTGATCGCTGGGTATTTGACATAATAATAATACCCCCTCGATTTCGTGTGTGTGTGTGTGTGTGTGTGTGTGTGTGTGTGTGTGTGTGTGTGTGTGTGTGTGTGTCTGTGTGTGTGTGTGTGTGTGTGTGTGTGTGTGTGTGTGTGTCTCTGTGTGCGTGTGCGTGTGTGTGTGTGTGTGTGTGTGTGTGTGTGTGTGTGTGTGTGTGTGTGTGTGCACGCGCTTGTATTTGCACGCAGCATCGGTGCATCGCACATTTGCATGCAATTGATAAAAAGAAAAGGGTGTGCGAGTGAGTGAGTGAGTTAGAGAAAGTAAAAGATAGGTAGATAAACACACACACACACACGCACGCACGTGCGCGCGTGCGCGTGCACAAAGAGAAAGAGACAGAGACAGGCAGACAGAAAGACACAGAAAGGGAGAGAGAGAGAAGAGAGAGGGAGAGAGGGAGGGAGACAGAGAGAGAGAGACAAAGAGATAGATAGATAGATAGATATATAGAGACAGACAGACAGACAGAAAGAGAGAGGCACACACAGAGATAGAGGGAGAAGGAGGGAGAGGGAGAGAGAAGAGGGAGGAGAGAAACAGACAAGCAGACAGACTCATTGAAAAGGAACGCACAAATACACACACACACACACACACACACACACACACACACACACACACACGGGAAACGGAGTCAAGTCCAAAAGACTATCTTTTTTTTAATTTTATTTTTATTTCAGTATGATGATAGCCTCTAACTCAAGTCAACATACACGGTACACAAAGCAAAAAAACCAATCTGACATTGACAAAATAATCATTACAATTATGATCCATGGTTTTCAGTCACCGCGCCTGAACAACACGGATGGTAAACTGTGATAATAATTCACTCGCACAGACTTGACAGTCATAGACAGATAGACTGACACCCCTCCTGCCCCCCCCCCCACCCCCCCTCGCACACGTCCCCCAACACCCCCAACAGAATCAAATGACACACACGCATAAGACACGCAAATCCTATAACGGAAACATTAAAAAAAAAAAAAACAAAAAAAAACCACCAAAAAAACACGAGGACACATCCACATAAGTCATACATTCACACGCACACACATAGCGAAATACAGACACTACATAGAAACACTCACATCCGCACCCCACCCCACCCCACCCCACCCCCACCTCTCCCCTCCACAACGTTCTAAATACTCGAAAACTGCAATAAGTTCATGCATGCATCCAGTTTTATATACGTTACCAGTCCTACTGGAGAAAAAACACCGAGCAAAATAAATCGAGTAAGACAGTTACTGGTTCATTCGCAGAATAAACTAATTCATTTACACCAAGAAACACGACATGACTAAAAACGAACTGACAAGGATAATGAAATACCCATTATGTGAGTGAAAAACAACAACCCCAAAACAAACTAATTTCCAGGAAGCTAGTTCAGTTCTCATTAACAACTGATATTTGGCCACTGAATTTGCCTTCAGTTCCAAAACTATATCAGGCTTCCGTGACCAACAAAAACAGATATATATATATATATATCACAATTCAGTTCTTCCAACGAGCAATGAATAATGAGGATGTATACATACATTCATACATACATCTGTGTGTGTGTGTGTTTGTGTGTGCGCGCGCGCGCGTGTTGCATAAAAATAAGCATATGACATTTATTACATTCCAACGCCTTTTTTTTTTTTTTTTTTTTTTTACTGTGTGTAAGCCCGTTCCGTATTTCTGAATAAAAAACAACATAAAACAAAAAAACAAAAAAAACAACAACAAAAAACAAACCAACCAACCACACACACACACACACACACACACACACACACACACACACACACACACACACACACACACACTGCCGAATTCAACTGAATAATACGTAGTTTCCAATCATAGAATTGTGAAACTGGTCAAACAAACAGAAAGTTTTCTAGGGGATTATCATCAGCTTCTTAAAAAAAAAAAATCAAAACAAAAAGAAATCAAGAATACCTCTAATAAGACGACTCTATGCTTCTCCCCACCACCCCACACCTCCCACGATCATTTAAAGTAGATATACAACACTTGAAATGCATAATAACTTCAGTCCAATCTGCATAATCAAGGAAGTATGAAGAGCGTGCTGACAATCTGATCCATATACTCCTACGCCACATCTGCCATCTGCAGTGGGGAGAGGGGGGGGGGCGAAGAAAAAAAAAAAGAGCCAGTTGCATTGCTCGGACGGAAGAGCCTAGTACGGTCGTCGTAACCCGCTTCTAACTTTGATTGATTGATGTGGATATTTCTATAGCGCCTATCCTCGGTCAGAGACCAAGCTCTAAGCGCTTTACATACACGGGGACATTTGCACCACAGGCTGCCTACTTGGGTAGAGCCGACTGACGGCTGCCACTGGCCGGGCGCTCATCATTCGTTTCCTGTGTCATTCAATCAGATTTCAGACGCA
>NC_134877.1:23303639-23306139 GCF_041734735.1 Babylonia areolata | reverse complement strand
AAGCGAGAAATTCAGGGAAGACAGAGAGAGAGAGAGAGAGAGAGAGAGAGAGAGAGCAGAGACAGAGACAGAGACAGAGACAGAGAGACAAAGAGAGAACAGAGACAGAGCACAGAACAAAAAGGAAGAAGTGTTGTACTGTTCTAAAGTATTGCACTATAATCGCACTACACACTGCATTGTGTTGTACTGTACTGTATTGTACTGTGCAGCGCGCATTGCGCTGAACTGAACTGCATTTTACTGCACTGTGTGCACTTCACTGCACTGCACTGCGCTGCGCTGCACTGCACTCTACTGCACTGTACTGTGTTGCGCTGAACTGTACCGTATCGTACTGCAGTTTCGCTACGCTTCGCTACACTGAACGGCATTTACTGCGCTCGTACTTCAGCTGTATTCCACTGTGTTGAATTGCACTGTAGAGTATTTCTGATAGGCCGTTTTCAGTTAGAATATCCTTTTTTTTTAATTTTTTAAAGGCAATCGTGATAATTCATTATGCTGTCTTATGCCTTGTTCTCTTGCCGTGATTACTGAATATGTTTATTATTGTTGGTTACTGTAAGTGGGGTTTGTGTGAGCTTAGTATTATTCATTCATCAAACGTTTTATGTCTTTTAATTTTGTTTTCATATTGAACTTCTCCGAATCTCATACGCTGTTTATGTAAAACTAACACACACACACACACACACACACACACACACACACACACACACCACGGATGAATTTCTCTCATTTGAGTTGACAAAGTATTATGTACATTGTATTGTATAGCTCTGCACTTAGTATTATTCATATTATTATTATGTATTTATTTGTTTTATTTCGTTACTTACAGTTTATGAATAAGTTATTTGATACAAATGATAATGACACGGTTCATCAGCCGTCATGTTAATTCAAACTGAAGTGCAACGTTTGTGAGCACAGTGTAAGCTTTTAAGCTTGTTTGATGGTCTTTTGTCTCTTTGTTTGCATTGAAATCATGCGTACTATTGAACAGTTACAAGATTACTTTAACCAAAGACAGCACTGTATAACACAGCACAGCACAGCACAGCACAACACAGCGCAGCACAGCACAGCACAGCACAGCAGCTATCTAACTATATCACTATAAGCTAATAGTCCATGTAACCATCCTCCTCTTCGTCCGAAGGGGCGTTACTCTCCGTGGTCTGGTTGTAGGTCACGTATTGAACTGGGCACTTGTCGTTCAGAATCAGACACTGGTTATGGTGGTGGTGTTGGTGGTGTTGGTGGTGGTGGTGGTGGAAAAAACAAAAACAACAAAACAACAAGTCAAGATTTTATTTCATGATGGTTAATTGAATAAGCAGCAATTGCTTAAAATTTTTTTTTTTACATCAAGCCATTAGTGAAAAAAAAAAAAAGGAAAAAAAGAGAGAATAAAACAAAGAAAATATATAGGGGAGAGAGAGAGAGAGAGAGAGAGAGAGAGAGAGAGAGATGGGAAACAAGCAGATGAAAAGCAACAACAAAATGCATACACACACACACACACACACACACACACACACAAGAATATTGCAATAAAGAAATACACAGATGCATTTCCATTTCACACACACACACACACACACACACACACACGCACACACACACACGCACACGCACACACACACACACACACAAACACCACTGAACACAAATTCTCGGACACAATTACACCATGCCCATCCCACCCACATGCACATGTTCCCTCATATAGTACAAAATCCTTGCCAACACAAGGATAATATATAAAACATTTCACAATTTATAAACAACATGAATCAACAACAGCAACATGAATCATAATCGGAATAACTTTATAATAATAATAATGATAATAATTAGCATTCATATAGCGCTGAATCTTGTGCAGAGACAAATCAAAACGCTTTCACATCAGTCATTCACACGCATGCATAACTCTTAACTTGAGAAATTCAAGACAAGGAAGAGGCAGGGGGTAGAGAGGAAGGGGGAGGGGAGAGGTTATCATGGAATAACTTTATCGACTCAGTAAAAGGAAATTAACCCCTTCACAGCTGCTGTTGACGAATGTGCTGAGTCAGTGAAGGGCTATTACGTCACTGAGGAAATACTGAGCTTACACGTCAGCATGTCAGTTACCTTTCCTTTTTTGTGTATATGGACTTCAACGGGCGGCAATATCCGAGTGGTTAAAGCGTTGGACTTTCAATCTGAGGGTCCCGGGTTCGAATCTCGGTAACGACGCCTGGTGGGTAAAGGGTAGTGATTTTTCCGATCTCCCAGGTCAAAATAATTTATGTGCAGATCTGCTCAGTGCCTGAATCCCCTTCGTGTTGTGTGTACCGTTACGGCAAGCAGAAGATCAAATACTGCACGTTAAAGATCCTGTAATCCATGTCAGCGTTCGGTGGGTTATGGAAACAAGGACATACCCAGCATGCACACCCCGGTAAACGGTGTATGGCTGCCTACATGGCGGGGGTAAAAACGGTCA
>NC_134877.1:23286139-23296139 GCF_041734735.1 Babylonia areolata | reverse complement strand
CTTTCTCCATTCTCTCTCTCGCTTGGTTCAGCGGTCTTGGCCTATAATGAATAAACCATTCATTCATTCATTCCCTCCTCCTTCCTTCCTTCCTTCCTTCACTCTTCGCCCCCCCCCCTTTCGTTTTTGATGGTGATGATGATGATGATGGTGATGATGATGATGGTGATGATGGTGACGATGATGATGATGGTGATGATGATGATAATATTGCTAAGAATAACAGTGAAAGTGATGATAATGATAGTTAAAAAAAAGAGAGAGCAAAACCCTCAAGACTCACTAGTGAGTCGTGCCGACGTAAAGAAAAGGGGGGAAAAAAAGAAAAAGAAAAAAAAGAAGAAGATGACTTAGACCATAATGCCTATATATTTACACGGAACTCAAATGATTACAACTATGTACTTAGCACTACGAAATAATGTTGCTCTGCTCTCGTGCCAAACATAAAAAAATAACATTTAGTTAGCACTATGAAATAATGTTGCTCTGCATTTGTGCCCAAAATTGTAAAATAAGAAAAAAAAAGGTTCATTAACTAAAAAAAAAAACCCACACGCAATTCAGTAAAACGAGAAGAAGAAGAAGAAGAAGAAGAAGAAGAAGAAGAAGAAGAAGAAGAAGAAGGAGGAGGAGGAGGAGGAGGAAGAGGAGGAGGAGGAAAGGTAGCTTACAAGATAGACAGACTGACCGAAAGAAGAAGAAGAAGAAGAAGAAGAAGAAGAAGAAGAAGAAGAAGAAGAAGAAGAAGAAGAAGATTACAAGATAGACAGACAGACTGACCGAAAGAAGAAGAAGAAGAAGAAGAAGAAGAAGAAGAAGAAGAAGAAGAAGAAGAAGAAGAAGAAGAAGAAGAAGAAGAAGAAGAAGAAGAAGAAGAAGAAGAAGAAGAAGAAGAAGATTGATTGATTGATTGATTGAATCTTTAATGGGTAAAGAATTAGGCACAGTAAAGGCCTTTTTACAATTCTGCCCATTTAACGACATAAAAAATAAAGAACGAACGACACAAAACATAAAAATAAAGAAATAAACTGAAATAAAATAAAATAATAAGAACGACGAATAAGAATAGGAACTTGAATAGTCTATTAAAGGTAACAAAGCGATGAAAAACTGGAACAATTGGTACATTACATGTACATAGGTACTTACACACACACACACACACACACACACACACACACACACACACACACACACAAACACACACACACACACACACACACAAAATTATAAAACAAGCAACAAAGACATACGTACACATTCACGCCCACACACTCAAACACACACAAACACACACACGCACTTACTGTTCACACATACACATACATTCAATTTTTCATTCATCATGGCATGGCAGCTAGTGGACTGAGTACAAGCAAGCATTTGCAAAAGACCGCGAGTAGGTTAATCAAATGTATCGAATAGAAATATTCTTATCTTAGTTTTAAAGAGAGATATGGCTGGAATTTGACGACATGTCTTTGGAAGCATGTTCCATTCGATGCTTCCATTAAATGAGAGACTCATCTTAAATAAATCAATTTTAGGCTTTGGGACAATAGCTCTATCTGAATTACGTTGGAACTGGAAACAAAATAACGATTTTAAATATTGTGGGCATGCGTTATGAATAATTTTATGCATAAGAATCAATGTGTTATATCTAATAAGTATATGAACAGGTAATATTTGAAGTTCTTTGTACATATTGTGCACAGATCCACCTGTGGTATTTACATGGTTAATCATCTTAATGGCACGTTTTTGTAAAGAGCAAAGTGGCTTTAATGTAGAAGGAGGACATTTACCCCAAATAATCGAGCAATAGCTGAGGCGAGACTGGATATAGGCAAAGTAAAACACACGTCTAGAATGATTATCAAGAAAGTGTTTGATCTGTGATAATTGGAATACACTAGATGATACTTGTTTTATGAGGCAATGAATATGTTCCTGCCACGAAAGATTTTGATCAATAGTAATGCCTAATAGTATATGCTTAGTAACTTGTTTGAAGAAGAAGAAGAAGAAGAAGAAGAAGAAGAAGAAGAAGAAAGAACGACACAAAACATAAAAATAAAGAAATAAAATGAAATAAAATAAAATAATAAGAACGACGAATAAGAATAGTAACTGGAATAGTCTATTAAAGGTAACAAAGCGATGAAAACTGGAACAATTGGTACATTACATGTACGTACGTACTTACCCCCCCCCCCTTCACCCACACACACACAATTATAAAACAAGCAAACAAAGACATACGTACACATTCACACCCACACACTCAAACACACACAAACACACACACGCACTTACTGTTCACACATACACATACATTCAATTTTTCATTCATCATGATATGGCAGCTAGTGGACTGAATACAAGCAATCATTTGCAAAAGATTGATTGATTGATTGAATCTTTAATGGGTAAAGAATTAGGCACAGTAAAGGCCTTTTTACAAATTCTGCCCATTTAACGACACAAAAAATAGAAATAAAGAAATAAAATGCAATAAAATAAAATAACAATTGGTACATTACATGTGCGTACGTACGTACGTACTTACACACACACACACACACCACACAATTATAAAACAAGCAAACAAAGACATACGTACACATTCACGCCCACACACAAACACACACACGCACTTACTGCTCACACAAACATATACATTCAATCTTTCATTCATTATGGCATGGCAGCAAGTGGACTGAGAACAAGCAAGCATTTGCAAAAGACCGCGAGTAGGTTAATCAAATGTATCGAATAGAAATAATAATTATTATGTTAGATTTAAAGAGAGATATGGCTGGTGTTTGACGACATGTCTTTGGAAGCATGTTCCATTCTATGCTTCCATTAAATGAGAGACTCATCTTAAATAAATCTATTTTAGGCTTTGGGACAATAGCTCTGTCTGATTTACGTTGGAACTGGAAACAAAATAATGATTTTAAATATTGTGGACATGCGTTATGAACAATTTTATGCATAAGAATGTGTTATATCTAATAAGTAGATGAACAGGTAATATTTGAAGTTCTTTGTACATATTGTGCACAGATACGCCTGTGGTATTCACATGGTAAATCATCTTAATGGCACGTTTTTGTAAAGAGCAAAGTGGCTTTAATGTAGGAGGACATTTACCCCAAATAATCGAGCAATAGCTGAGGCGAGACTGGATATAGGCAAAGTAAAACACACGTCTAGAATGATTATCAGGAAAGTGTTTGATCTTGTTTGAAGAAGAAGAAGAAGGAGGAGGAGGGGGAGGGGGAGAAGAAGAAGAAGAAGAAGAAGAAGAAGAAGAAGAAGAAGAAGAAGAAGAAGAAGAAGAAGAAAGAGGAGGAGGAGGAGGAGGGGGAGGAGAAGAAGAAAAAGAAGAAGGTAGCTTGCAAGACAGGCATACAGACTGACTGAAAGAAGAAGAAGATTGCTTGATTGATTGAATCTTTAATGGGTAAAGAATTAGGCACGGTAAAGGCCTTTTTACAATTCTGCCTATTTAACGACACAAAACATAAAAAAATAAAGAACGACACAAAACATAAAAATAAAGAAATAAACTGAAATAAAATAAAATAATAAGAACGACGAATACGAATAGGAACTTGAATAGTCTATTGAAGGTAACAAAGCAATGAAAACTGGAACAATTGGTACATTACATGTACATACGTACTTACACACACACACACACACACACACACACACACACACACACACACACACACACACACACACACACACACACACACACAATTATAAAACAAGCAAACA
The DNA here is from genome assembly GCF_041734735.1 of Babylonia areolata. Classification (NCBI taxonomy): domain Eukaryota; kingdom Metazoa; phylum Mollusca; class Gastropoda; order Neogastropoda; family Buccinidae; genus Babylonia; species Babylonia areolata. The sequence goes on along the minus strand of NC_134877.1, from coordinate 23,292,338 downwards.
AAGACATACGTACACATTCACGCCCACACACTCAAACACACACAAACACACACACGCACTTACTGTTCACACATACACATACTAAGAAGAAGAAGAAGAAGAAGAAGAAGAAGAAGAAGAAGAAGAAGAAGAAGAAGGCTGCTTGCAACACAGACAGACAGGCAGACAGACACACAGACCGATGGCAAATCCCAGGCAGAAGGCGACATCAGCGATGGCGTACACACTGCCGTAGACACTGACGTGGCGCAGGTCCACCAGGTAACCCATGTGTGGCATCATGGAAGAGTCCACCATACCTGACACACCCACACCATGTACTCAAGTCTTCAAAGAGAGAGAGAGAGAGACAAATCGAATCAAATCAAATCAAATCAAATCATGGTGCTCAGAGCCTCGTCGATCACTAAGGCCATTCTCAAGGCTATCGCCACGTTCGCACCAACTTCAAGTCAAGGGTTAAAAAGAAAAAGAAAAAGTACAATAAAAACTAGTTACCGTTTCAAGCTTTCCACTCCAAAGTTTAAAAACCTTCCAGAGTTTAAAACCTTGAAATTTTGATTAAAAAAAAAATGTTCACTTCTTTCAAGAAGTCCATCAGCGTCCACGGAGGGACATCACGAAACAAAGTCTTCAGAGAATCCGCCGTGTAATGTCCTGTTGTATAACGTCCTGCAGATCCCAACAGTCAAGGAGCACGTGTTTCACGGTGAGAGGCTCGTCACAGGGAATAAATACATCGAGGGGCCTCCTCCCCCCTTTTAACAAGTAAGAATGAGGAAGAAAAGTGTGTCTCGTGGGCAGTCAACACAGCACAGACTCCTTTCGATTCTTCACAACCGATGGTATGGTCACAGATCTTGTTGCCGTTGCGTGTTCGAGTTTCACGTTTTAATTAATCAACCTTTAACTTCTAGTGGAGCATGGCTGATTTCCACACCGTTTAACAAAAGCAACATGCCCAACTTGTGTGAACATATGCAAACAGCAAAGTTCAGTAATGTCGAACAAAGTCAAACATTACAAAGAACAACATGTCCAACTCGTGTGAACCATTGCATAGAGCAAAGTTAGAAAATGTCGAACAAAATCAAACATTTGCCAATCTTATAGACTCCCTTGATTTTGTCTGTATATTCTTTTATTTATTTATTTATTTATTTATTTATTTATTTATTTATTTATTTATCTATCTATTATTATTGTATTTTTTTTACTACCGTTTAATGAATCAATGAATCTGAAAAAAGAGACTTGGAACAACACACTTTTTGGCAAATATGTTTTTTTGTGTGTGTCAAATTCAGTATACTTTTGACGTTCAGCAATAAGATGAAAATAGTATTCAGTGAGTGACGTATTAAATTCATTGCAGAATCGTTATTCATGTGTTCTGCAGTGCAGAATAGGAAGGTACACATCCCGATATAATACTCATACAGAAGCAGACACATACACAGACATAGACACACACACACACATACACACGCGCGCGCGCACGCACGCACGCAAGCACAGACTCAACACACGCACTCATACCAGGGCACATCCATGAGAACAGACAGACAGACAGACAGACAAACAGACTGACAGGTTGACAGGTTGACAGACATTCAAGAGCATACATCTACAACCCCACTCCTTCCTTACCACCAGACCAGCACAAACAGACAGACAGACAAGTGGACACGCATTCAAGCACATACATCTATAACCCCCCCCCCCCCTTTCTTCCTTACCCCCAGACAAGCACAAACAAACAAACAAGTAATCAAAACTTACCAATGGCTAGCCCCATTCCAAAGTTCGGGGCGATCAGATGTCCTATATTTTTAGAGAATGGCAGCTGCAAATAAATGAATATATATATATATGTATGTATATATATATATATATATATATATATATATATGGATAGATATATAAATAGATATATTCTAAGTGAATAAATGAATAAATAAGTAAATGAATAAATAAATGAATACAGCAAGTAAATGAAGAAACAGATAAATAAGTAAATGAAGAAATAAATGAAGTAAGTAAAAGGAATGAAAACCACACTGTTGAGACTGTTTGACAAACAACATGCACGCGCACGTGGATGGGTGTGCAAAAAGCTTTTCCTGAACGTGGTACATTTTTGTCATTCTTATCCAGACGGGCGCAATAGCCGAGTGGTTAAAGCGTTGGACTTTCAATCCGAGGGTCTCGGGTTCGAATCTCGGTAACGGCGCCTCGTGGGTAAAGGGTGGAGATTTTTTTTCCTGATCTCCCAGGTCAACATATGAACAAACCTGCTCAGTGCCTGAACCTCCTTCGTGTGTATACGGCAAACAGATCAAATACACACGTTAAAGATCCCGTAATCCATGTCAGCGTTCGGTGGGTTATAGAAACAAAAGAATACCCAGCATGCATCCCCCGAATGCGGAGAATGGCTGCCTTCATGGCAGGGTAAAAACAGTCATACACGTAAAAGCCCACTCGTGTACATACGAGTGAACGTGGGAGTTGCAGCCCACGAACGAAGAAGAAGAAGAAGAATTCTTATCTTATTCTAATCGTTTGCCTTCTATGTATTTTTCATTTGAGTATAATGTGATGCATTTCGTTTGCCTTATATGTATCTTTCATTTGAGTATAATGTGATGCATTTCGTTATTTGCTTATTTCGTTTGCCTTCTATGTATTTTTCATTTGAGTATAATGTGATGCATTTCGTTATTTGCTTATCTAGTTGTCTTCCTTTCTTTAAAAATTTTTTTTGGTGCAAATATTTCATTTCATTTTCTGTACATATCTTAGGCCCTCAAGGCCTGGCCAGCTCGTTTTGGGTTTATGCGTGTCAGGCATGGGCTTTAGTTTTGATTTTGTATCGATTTTTTCTTTGTTTTTGTTTTGCTAAAGCAGATTGGGGGTATCGTATATGGCTCAGTCCGCACGTTTAGATACCTTTCTTGAATGTGAAACTTAACAATCAACAACCATCTACCTGAAGATCTAGTCATCAGCCCCATCTCCACATGTAATATGCGGCTTCCGTTCAAACGTACGCGCATGCGTGCGTGCGTGCGTGCGTGCGTGCGTGCGTGCGTGCGTGCGTGCGTGCGTGCGTGCGTGTGTGTGTGTGTGTGTGTGTGTGTGTGTGTGTGTGTGTGTGTGTGTGTGTGTGTGTGTGTGTGTGTGTGTGTGCAGTGCGTGTATGTGTGAGTATGCACATGTTTTTATATTGATTATGCACTTGTATGTATCCTAATTTCTACTGTATCTGCGTTTGTGTATGATTTTCGATTTATGTTCGTACCTTGTTATGTACTACGACCCCCCCCCCCCACCCCCCAATATACCTTGTGACCCCGGTACACTTGGTAATAAAGACATATTCTATACTATTCTAACTAACTAAATAAACATAATAAATTTGATTTGATTTGACTCGATTTTCTATGGATGGATATATATATATATATATATATATATATATATATATATATCCCCTATCCTCGGTCGGAGAGCAAGCTCTAAGCTCTTTACAAACTCGGGATCATTTTGCACAACAGGTCGCCTACCTGAATAGAGCCACTGTTTTTAAAAAAAATAGGTGGATAGCGCATAGCTTCTTTGAGCCCTTTTACTAACTGAATGCAGCGGAAGTGTTCGATCAGCCATTTTGCTACTCGTGTCAGTATAGCGCGAAGCGGTGACTCCATATATGTAGCCGAGCGCTCAGCCGGCTTCACGGCAAACTTTCAAAGGTACACGGCTACAGTTCAGAAACTACCACAAGTTATCAGACGGCTTCTCAACGGACTGATAGCCGGATACGAGTGACAATATGGCGTCCAGTTGGCTTTAGCTTTCCTGGCCAATGAGCTATCCGTCTATTTTTAGACCAGTGGGGTAGAGCCGACTTACGGCTGCTCATCATTCGTTTCCTGTGCCATTCCATCAGAGTTCAGGGCATGTACACATACACACTCAGACAGACATGTAACATTGTCCTGATGATCATTGTTGGACAGCACCCCCCCCACCCCTCCTGTCTTCTCCCATTACCTGGCATTCCCTCCCCCCTCCTCTTCTTTCTCCTCATAATCGCCTGTCGTCATCAATATGATAATAATAATAATTAGCATTCATATAACCCTGAATCTTGTGCAGAGACAAATCAAAGCGCTTTCGCACCAGTCATTCGCACGCATGCATAACTCTAAAACTGGAGAAACTAAAGACAAGGAAGAGGCAGGGAAGGGAGGCTATTTTGGGAAGAGGTGGGTTTTAAGGCCAGACTTGAAAGAGCTGAGTGTGGAGACCTGACGAAGCGAAAGAGGAAGTTCATTCCAATTGCAAGGTCCAGAGACAGAAGAAAGAACGGCGGGCAACAGTCGAGTGTTTGAATCTGGGTATGCGTAAACAGAGTGGATCCGAAGCAGATCGCAGAGAGCGAGATGGAGTGTAGAGGTGAAGGCAGCCACAGAGATGGGAAGCGGCAGATTTGTGAATACATTTATAACATAGAGTGCTGATCTTGTACTTAATTCTGTGTGAGACGGGGAGCCAGTGGAGATGTTGCAAAAGAGGAGTGTTGTGCTCAGATCTTTTCTTTCCGAGGATGAGTTCTGTATGCGCTGAAGGGACTGAATGGATGAAGCAGGCAAACCAGGCAATAGAGAGTTACAGTAGTCAAGGCTAGATATCACTAAGATATCCATTTTGATCATTATTTTGTTTTGTTTATGTGTTTGTTTTTACATTCGTCATTTGTGGAATTCGTCATTTTTAGGTAGTTGTGATCATCATCGACATAACTATGTTCTACATGGGGTCTATAGTTAATAGTTACTGAGCGGAACAGAATTCTTGTCCTGTTTTTCTTTTAATTAAAAAAAAAGGTCAAATGAAGAAATGTATGTCACAGTGTCTTTTTTTTTTTATAGCTAAGTCTATGAATAAAAAAAGTAAAAAAAAAGAAAGGAAAGAAAACGATAAAAACAACAACAAAACACCACACACCAATATCATCATCAATACCATCGTCATTGTCATCGTCATCATCATCATCATCATCACTGTGGACACTCACTCGATTGGTGGACACTATGTGTGAACATAACAGGATCCAAATCTTTCTCTCTCTGTGTCTCTGTCTCTGTCTCTCTCCCATTGCATTCGTTTATTATGATAGTTTGTTATAAAATCAAGTATGTTAATGCATTCACCCAAGTCATAAGGACCTCGTGGCCAGTGACATTAAAGTGTCAAAGCGTCAAGCGTCTCTGTCTGTCTGTCTCTCTCAATTGCTGTTTCTTACTCTGACGAAAAGACTTAATAACATTTATTTCTACATCTTATCCAGTCCTTTTCGTTTATGATTATTCATAGCTTGTAATAATAATAATAATGGATACTTATATAGCACACTATCCAGAAATCTGCTCTAGGTGCTTTACAAATACGCTTTCGTTAACATAAAACATTATATCTATGTTACATACACACACCAAACGTGACTCCACACACACACACACACACACACACACACACACACACACACACACACACACACACACACACACACACACACACACACACACACACACACACACACACACACACACACACACACACACACACACACACACACACACACACACACACACACACACACACACACACACACACACACACACACACACACACACACACACACACACACACACACACACACACACACACACACACACACACACACACACACACACACACACACACACACACACACACACACACACACACACACACACACACACACACACACACACACACACACACACACACACACACACACACACACACACACACACACACACACACACACACACACACACACACACACACACACACACACACACACACACACACACACACACACACACACACACACACACACACACACACACACACACACACACACACACACACACACACACACACACACACACACACACACACACACACACACACACACACACACACACACACACACACACACACACACACACACACACACACACACACACACACACACACACACACACACACACACACACACACACACACACACACACACACACACACACACACACACACACACACACACACACACACACACACACACACACACACACACACACACACA
>NC_134877.1:23276139-23281139 GCF_041734735.1 Babylonia areolata | reverse complement strand
TACTCTATCCATGGTCGGCCATGACCGAAGGAGGCCTACTACTACATAGGTGAACACTGCAGGATCAGAGACGTCCAACGCCAATAACCGCTTCCCAAAGTGGGACTTACCGGCCGCTAGCAAGACGTAGGGATCTTTCATCAGGTCCTTCAGCGATGACCCTTCCTGGGACTCCGGTTTCACACAGGGCTTCAGGGCTACCAGCTGCAGGCCTGCGGATGATAGCAACATATGATATATCTATATCTATCTATCTATATATATCTCTCTATATATATCTATATATATAATCTTGGTCAATCCCAAGATTTTTTTTAAAACTGGACACCGCACCATGACTTGCTGGGCTCACTGGATGAAGCAAGTTATGCGATTATAGAAGAAATATTAAATCCAGGCCCAGATGTCTTTGTATTTCCATAATGGAATGGCGAACACACCAAAACAACAACAACAGCAACAACAAAAAACAGTCTTGGTTAATTCTTATCCACATCTTCTGTAATACTTTGCCAGTAGGATTTATCAGCCATGATCCTCTGAAAATAACAAGTTGAAGAGGTGTTTCCTTTGTTTTCTTTTTTTTTTTGCAACATCTCTTTTTTTTGTCTTTTTTTCAAAAATCGCCACATTCATTTCACAAATCACCGTAAGTGGAGTGATGGCATAGAGGTAACGCGTCCGCCTAGGAAGCGAGACAATCTGAGCGCGCTGGTTCGAATCATGGCTCAGCCGCCGACATTTTCTCCCCCTCCACTAGACCTTGAGTGATGGTCTGGATGCTAGTCATTCAGATGAGACGATAAACCGAGGTCCCGTGTGCAGCATGCACTTAGCGCACGTAAAAGAACCCACGACAACAAAATGGTTGTTCCTGGTAAAATTATGTAGAAAAATCCACTTCGATAGGAAAAACAAATAAAACTGCACGCAGGAAAAAAAAAAGGTGGCGCTGTAGTGCAGTGACGCGCTCTCCTTGGGGAGAGCAGCCCGAATTTCACACAGAGCACAGAGAAATCTGTTGTGATAAAAAGAAATACAAAGATTTACGATGAAACGTAAAATGAATCTCACCACCAGTATGGATAAATCAAATCAGAGTGGCAAGGGGAAGCTGTTGTGGAGAAACTTGACACAAATGCGTTCACCCAGGAAGCGAGCGATTCAAATCTGAGGGTGCGGTATCAAATCCCCACACTAGCCGGAATTCCTCCCCCCCCACCCCCACCCCCCACCCCGACCTTCCTCACCCTTGCCTCCACTAGACCTCGAGTGGTGGTCTGGACGCTAGTCAGTCGGAAGAGACGATAAAGCGAGGTCCCCCTATGTAGCATGCACTTAGCGTAATGTAAAAGAACCGACGGCAGCAAAAGGGTTGTTTCCTGGTTAAAAAAATCTGAAGAAATACCCACTCTGATAATTTATGTGCGCGCGTGATAGAAACCGGCTGTGCAAAGAGTTTGGCCTCGGACCGAAGAGCTTCTTCTTCGTTCGTGGGCTGCAACTCCCACGTTCACTCGTATGTACACGAGTGGGCTTTTACGTGTATGACCGTTTTTAACCCCACCATGTAGGCAGCCATACTCCGTTTTCGGGGATCTTCATGCTGGGTATGTTCTTGTTTCCATAACACACCCAACACTGACATGGATTACAGGATTTGATCTTCTGCTTGCCGTACACACACACACACAAAGAGGGTGGGGTGGGGGTGTGTGGGGGGTGGGTTGGGTTCAGGCACTAAGCAGGTCTGTACATATGTTGGCCTGGGAGATCGGGAAAAAACAAATCTCCACCTTTTATCCACCAGGCGCCGTTACCGAGATTCGAAACCTTCGTGACCCTCAGATTGAAAGTCCAACGCTTTAACCACTCGGCTATTGCGCTCATCAACAACAACAACAACAACAACAATGATAATAATCATAGTACTACTACTGATAATGATAATAATAATGATAACAACAACAACAATAATAATAATAATAATAATAATAATAATAAAACAATTACAATACAAAACCCCAACATTTTTGTGGAAAGTATCACTATCAGTAGCTCAAGGAGGCGTCACTGCGTTCGGACAAATCCATATATACGCTACACCACATCTGCCAAGCAAGCAGATGCCTGACCAGCAAGCGTAACCCAACGCGCTTAGGCCTTGAGAAAAAAAAAAAACAGAAAAAAAACCCAGAAAAAAAAGAGAAGAATTACGCTCGTATAATAATAACGATAAATGACAATAACATAAAAAAAAAAAAAAAAAAAAATGTAGTGAAGTAAAAAAAGCCTGTCATGTCTCACAGCCGTCCAGGAAGGCCAGGAAGGCTAGGATGAGGAAAGGCGTCTCTTTGCCCGTGAACTCGTACATCACGCCCCCAAAGGGCGGCCCCACTGAAAAGATCAACCAACCAATCAATCAATCAATAAACCAATCCATCAATAATGATAATAATAATAATGATAATAATTCTAATAATGTACATTTATATAGCGCCCTTTCTTCTCTCTAAGAGCTCAGGGCGCTGTACATGAAAGAGAAAAAAAAATTACATGTTACATAAAACATTCATTCGTGACCACTCTTTCTCAAAAAAACCCTCCTCCCTCCCCGCACGCCCCCCACTCACACTCTCCTCTCCCCCTCCCACTCTACATACATCCAAAGTGAGCTGACATGGGTGGTGTTGGAGAACAAGGAATCAGTCGGTCGGGCAGTCAGTCAGTCAGTCAGTCAGTCAATCAATCAATCAATAAAACATCACGCCCCCCAAAGGGTGGCCCCACTGAAATGACCAATCAATCAACTAATTAATCAATTAACCAACCAACCAACCAACCAACCAACCAATCAAGCAAGCAAACATCACGCCCCCCAAAGGGTGGTCCCTTCGAAAAGACCAATCAATCAACCAATTAATCAATTAACCAACCAACCAGCCAACCAACCAACCAACCAACCAACCAACCAACCAACCAACCAACCAACCAACCAACCAACCAACCAATCAACCAATCAATCAATCCATCAATCAATCAATCAACCAATCAATCAAACATCACGCCCCAAAAGGGCAGTCCCAATCAATCAATCAATCTGTCACTCATTCACTCACTCAGTCATCTTACCAACCAGCCAACCAATCGATTGATCGATTCAGTAAATCACCCAATGAACCAATCAGCTGAAACCCATTTACAACTACAGTTATAACATTTTGTACAGAGCCATACCCAAATATTTATTTTTGCTACAAATTATGTTCATAGAGCTAGAACAGAAATATATATATATATATATATATATATATATATATATATGTATGTATATATATATATATATATATATATATATATATATATATATATATATATAGAGAGAGAGAGAGAGAGAGAGAGAGAGAGAATTTCAATTTTTGAAAGTAGGGAAATTCATCAAAATGGGTTAGATTACACAATGATAATTATGATTGTTGCTCATCTGTTTTCATTACCAGTTTCAGTGTTCACGTTTTAATTTTGTTGTATAATTCAAATTATATTACTTTGTATCCTCCTACCCCAATAGGGGTCAAAGGATTAGATATTCTTGATTGTGTGTGTGTGTGTCTGTGCGCGCGCATGTGTATATTCTTGTGTGTGTGTGTGTGTGTGTGTGTGTGTGTGTGTGTGTGTGTGTGTGTGTGTGTGTGTGTGTGTGTATGTGGGCTCGCGTGCGCATGTGTGTGTGTGTGTGTGAGTGTGTGTGTGCGCTCACGTGTGTGAGTGTTGTTTGTTTGTTTGTGTGTGTGTGTGTGTGTGTGAGGGGGGAGGGAGGGAAAAAATAAAGAAAGAGAGAGAGAGAGAGAGAGAGAGAGAGACAGAGAGAGAGACAGACAGACAGACAGACAGACAAGACACACAGACAGACACAGTGAGAAAACGAGGAAGTCATCCATGTAATCATTTCAACTAGTAACAAAGCAAAGGGGAAAAGGAAAAAGGAAATATGAGAGAGAGAGAGAGAGAGAGAGAGAGAGAGAGAGAGAGAGAGAGAGAGAGAGAGACAGAGACAGAGACAGAGAGACAGACAGACAAGACAGATATACAGAAAGAAAGAAAGAAACAGAGAAAGAAAGAAAGAAAGAAAGACACACATACACACACACACACACGCACACAGACATACAGACACCCCCCTCGACACACACACTCACACATACACAATACACACACACACACACCCCTCGACACACACACACACACACACACACACACACACACACACACACACACACACACACACACACACACACACACACACACACACAGAGTTGGCCCGGGAGGTCAGAGAGGTCGCTATAGGGACGACGCCATCCGTTCCTGCTTTTTCCTTCAGCCTGACCAATCCGAAGACAAGAGAAGAAAAGGCGAGCGGACATTGAGCGGCGGAAAGCCGGAAATGACGCAGAGAGGACCCCAGAAACGTAACGCTGGCAATGGTGTTTACGACCGCGTCGGCCTGGCAAGGGCAGTGAATCGAAGAGAACCATGGGTCCCAGTAATAGAACGTGCGCACTGGTAGAATTTTTTATATTTTTTATATACACTCCAGCTGGAGAGAGAGGAAAAAAAAAAAAGCAAAGAAGAAAATGCTCTGTGATTGCTACATGTTGAATAAATCAAAACAAAAAAACAAAACAAAAAAACAACAACAACAACAACAGAACACACACACACACACACACACACACACACACACACACACACACACACACACACACACACACACACACACTCACACACCAAAATAATTTTAAAAAAAAACTCGTAAAAAACCCCCCCTGCACTGAAATTGCTACCTGAAAAAGTTGGCTGTGCCTGATTACCGTACCAGAGGGGGAAAAAAAAAAGAAAAAAGAAGAAGAAGAAGAAGAAGAAGAAGAAGAAGAAGAAGAAGAAGAAGAAGAAGAAGAAAGAAAGAAAGAAAGAAAGAAAGAAAGAAAAGAAAATGACGA
>NC_134877.1:23263639-23271139 GCF_041734735.1 Babylonia areolata | reverse complement strand
CACTGCCAGCTCCTCTCCCATCTCTACAAACTGAAAAATTTCCCCCACACAGATCAATGTCCGTGTGACACCGCTCCTCAAACCAAACTCCAGCCCATGTCTTCCTGCAAGACTGCCCTCTACACGAAACAAAGAGCTTGAGGCGCCAGATCTGGCCCAGTCCCGCAGTTGTGGGGGAAACGGGTTACAGAGCTCCATAATCGATAACAACAATATTAAAAATGATAGAAATAACTTAAACAAAATATTAATGATGATGATGATGATGATGATAACAACAAAAACAACAAAAGGAACAATGATTGAAAAAAAAAAAAAGAGTGACAATTGAAACAAAATGCTGTTACTACTACTGCTGCTGTTGCTGCTGCTGCTGCTGATGATGATAAAACGAACTTTGCTCATTCAGCACACAATTCCTTAGCAAAGTATACAACTTACTACTGACTGCCCATTCACAAGTCATTATCCCCCCCCCGCGCCCCCTCCCCCGACACCCCCCCCCTCCCCCGTCATTCACATATTTGCAACTCACAGAACAGCACACTAATTATTGTTCATACATAGCCTCTATAAGGAATGGGATGGTTTTGACTGCTTTAAGGTTATCTGCACAGAAAAAAAAGAAAAAAAAAAGGAAAGAAAAGAAATGTTTTTTGTGTGTTTTTTTTAATTTGAAAAAAAAGGAAAAGGAAGAAAAAAAATTCATAAACTTGTGGGCTGTGCCAAACGGTTACCCCATTATCAGGAACGAATAATAAAACAACCCTTCTTTTTTTTCCATTCTGAGTCTGCACACAATCAAACGTTGGCCACAATGTTCAAAGAAGAAGAAAAAAAAAAGAAGAAGAAGAAAACGAAAAAAAAAAAAAAAAAAAAAAAAGAAGAAAAAAACCCCACCACAAGGACAACAACAAAAACAACAAAACACACACACTTTATGACTGATCGTAATATTCAAAGAAAGTGAAAAAAAAGGATAGAAAAACAAATATATTTCAAAGATCATAATCAGAATTTATCTTTGGTCAACATATTCATAGCATAGATTTACAAGCAGGTTGGGTAAAAAAAAAAATCAAACAGTATTATACGTAGAATTTGTAATGTTCGAAACTGACCAAAAAAAACAACAACAACAAAAACAAAGAAACAACAACAAAAACAAAACAACAACCCTGGTAAGGAAGAAATAACACATGATAAAACATTCTTTCACACATTGAACATTTAACACTCTACACAAGAATAATTTCCACATATCTTCCACTGAGTCATTCTCTCTCAGTCTTTGTCTGTCTGGTCTCTTCAAGCGCGCACGCGCGCGCACATGTGTGTGTGTGTGTGTGTGTGTGTGTGTGTGTGTGTGTGTGTGTGTGTGTGTGTGTGTGTGTGTGTGTGTGTGTGTGTGTGTGTGTGTGTGTGTGTGTGCGCGTTTGTTCGTACTTGTGTGTGCATGTGTGTGTGTATGCGTGCGAGCTGATGTATCTGTGTATGCGTATGTGGATGCGTGAGTGCGTGCGTGCGCGCACGCGCACGCGAGTGTGTGTGTGTGTGTGTGTGTGTGTGTGTGTGTGTGTGTGTTACCTGCCACGCTGGAACACGAAGAACCGATGCCTTGCACAGAGCGGGCCAGGAACAGTACCAAGTAGCTTTCACCGAAAGCAAAAACTGCAACACACACACACACACACACACACACACACACACACAGAGTCACACACACACACACACAGTCACACACACACACACACACACAGAGTCACACACACACAGTCACACACACACACACACACACACACACAGTCACATACACACACAGACACACACACACACACACACACACACACACACACACACAGTCACAGTCACACACACACACACACACACACACACAGTCACACACACACACACACACACACAAAACAACCAACAGGTTGTCATGTACATCATTGTCGACTTGGGAAATAATGATCTCTTGAGTACCACGCGCATATGCACACATGCACACGAACGCACAGGCACAAATACACACACACACGTACGCACGCACGCACACACACACACACGCACACACACACGCACAAAAAAGTTAAGGATTTTAGCAATTGGGAACAGTCTTGACGATAATTGGGAACATTCTTGACGATAAATGGGAACATTCTTGACGATAATTGGGAACATTCTTGACGATAAATGGGAACATTCTTGACGATAAATGGGAACATTCTTGACGATAAATGGGAACATTCTTGACGATAATTGGGAACATTCATGACGATAATTGGGAACAATCGTTTTCAAACAGCTTTAGGAATGCATTTAACAACATACTTGCTTCCCTTTCCAGCTCGTGTAAACTGTTCTATATTTTCACAACACACAAAAGTTGCGCTCAAAACTGAGAAAAAAGAAAAAAAGAAAAAGAAAAAAGGGGGTGGGTGGGGGCTGGGGGTGGGGGGCTCCCATGCCAGTATGTCTACTGTTGATATATATATATATATATATATATATATATATATATTTTTTTTTTTTTTTTTTTTTTTTTTTTTCTCGAATGAAAAGTTACCCAAAGCGAACAAGGAATGCAAGACACCTACTGTGCACCCCTCGATGATAATAGGAATACCAGGTCTCTCTCTCCCTCTCCCTCTCCCCCCCCCACCCCGTCTCTCTCTCTCTCTCTCTCTCTCTGTGTTTTGTTTGTTCAGCTTATGTAGCTTTACGTAATGAGTTCTTTCCGGTCGAGCCCGAGCCTCATAATTTGCCTGCACTGATGGGAGCTGATGACCACGCGACGAGACCGTGTCAAAGCTTTCTCGCTTTCTGTACAGTTTTTTTTTAAATTGTGCTCAGAGCGTGCACGCTGAGATTGGCTTCCAATTTGCATCGCAGCATTCCTTTCTGACACTACGTGTTGTTAGAGTGAATTATTCCTCTGCTTACGTTTCATGACACTGTCTGTCTGCTTGAAAATGATTGTTTTTTGGGGCAGTTTTTTTTAACGCTGAATGACCTATTCCCCCAACTCCCCATTGAAATGAACCTTATGTGTTTCTTCAATAAAACATCACCACCACCACCATCACCATCATCATCAACATCCTCTCTCTCTCTCTCTCTCTCTCTCTCTCTCTCTCTCTCTCTCTCTCTATATATATATATATATATATATATATACAGACAGACGCGCAAAGCCAGACAGACAAACGGACAGACAGACAAACGGACAGACGCACAAGGACAGACAGACAGACAGACAGACGGACGGACAGACAGACAGACTCCAAGCATGTATGTACTCACTTATAGTGGAGACCATCATGACGACAAAGCCAGTGAACATGGGTATGGTGTAGCCGATTCTGGAACCCAACACAGCGGCTGTTTATTTTTTTTTTTATAGAAAGACACAGACGACAGACGAGAGATAGGATAGACAGAGAGAGAGAGAGAGAGAGAGAGAGAGAGAGAGAGAGTGGGAGGGAGAAGGAGAGGGGTGGGAGGGAGAGGGGTGGGAGGGAGAGGGAGGGAGGGGGAGAGAAGAAGGACGGGGGAGGGAGAGAGAGAGAGGGGGAGAGATAGAGAGACAGAGAGAAGGAGACAGAGAAAGAGAGAGAGGAGAGAGAGAGACGGGAGGGAGAGAGAGAGAGGGGGGAAGAGATTGAGAGAGGGAGAGAGAGAGAGAGAGGGACAGAGAGAGAGGGAGGGAGGGAGAGAGAGGGACAGAGAGAGAGAGAGAGAGGGGGGGGGGAAAGACGGTGGGAAAGGGAGGGAGAGAGAGAGACCGACACTGACCCAGGTTTAAATGTGAAGGCCGCTGACCCGTACACAAAAGGGGTGGGGGTGGAAGGAAACAATGGGGCAATCCAGCATGCAGAAGCAATATATATATATATATTTCGCGGTAGTGGTACAAAATTACAAAAGTAATCGGTCACCGGATGAAAAGGAAAGGTCAGTAAATACATAGCATGTACAACAACAACAATAATGGTACTTATATAGCGCTGAATCTTGTGCAGAGACAAATCAAAGCGCTTTCGCAACCAGTCATTCACACGCATGCATAACTAAAAAAAACTGGAGAAACTGAAGACAAGGAAGAGGCAGGGGAGGGAGGCTATTTTGGGAAGAGGTGGGCGATGTTCATACTCAACATGTTCATAAATAATACCAATTCATTCGTTGTGTGTACATTCGTCTCTGACTTTTAAAGCGTAATAAGTGTGCATGTCAAGGTTTCTCTGGGAGATAACACATGGAGGGACACACACACACACACACACACACACACACACAGAGTGTGTGTGTGTGTGTGTGTGTGTGTGTGTGTGTGTGTGTGTGTGAGAGAGAGAGAGAGAGAGAGGATTTATTCACTTAAGGCCATAGCCCCCATATGAATGAAGGGCGATATCACAATATGCAGTTGTCACCATAACTGTCAATGAGCATTCACCATTTTCACAATCAGTCAACGCAATTATGATAATACCGTTTCTCTCTCGAGAGACAAAGAGAGAGAGAGAGAGAGAGAGAGAGAGAGAGAGAGAGAGAGAGAGAGAGGGAGAGTGGGAGAGAAAAAGAGAAAGAAAAAGAAGAGAGAGAGAGATGGGGAGAGAGAAAGTCAGAGAGAGAGAGAGAGAGAGGAGGAGAGTGGGGGAGAGAGGGGGAGAGAGGGGGAGAAAGAGAGAGAGTGGGATAGAAAAAGAGAGGAATAAAGAAAGAGAGAGAGTTGGGAAAGAGAGGGAGGTGACAGAGAGAGAGAGGGAGAGAGAGGGAGATAGAAAGAGAGGGAGAGAGATGGGGAGAGAGAGAGAGATAGTTGGGAAAGAGAAAGAGAGAGAGAGAGAGAGAGGAGGAGGGAGAGAGAGAGAAGGATAGGGTGAGAGAGAAAGGGATCGATCTACCTATTTATCTCTCTATGTACACACACACACACACACACACACACACACACACACACACACACACACACCATCTAGAACCCCAGAGCGTTCAGGTATTGATACAGAAAGAGGGACAAAGGGGGTGGGGTGGGGGTGGAGGTTTGGTCCGTACTGATCTTCTGTGTCTTCTTTAGACACCCTTCCCTGCTTTCCCCCCCTTCATGCGTATACGCAAGCGTAATTAAAGAACCTGCAATCAATTCACGTGAGCGCGTTCGGTGGGTTATGGAAACTAAAAGATACCCAGCATGCACATCCCCTGAAAACGCAGTATGGCTGCCGACATGGCGGGGGTAAAAACGGTCACACACGTACAAGTTTCAAGTTTTAATTATCCTTTCACTCCTATTGGAGTATGGAGGATTACTGCAA
This sequence comes from Babylonia areolata, assembly GCF_041734735.1. NCBI lineage: Eukaryota > Metazoa > Mollusca > Gastropoda > Neogastropoda > Buccinidae > Babylonia > Babylonia areolata. The sequence continues at coordinate 23,265,818 of NC_134877.1, read as the reverse complement.
AATAAACTTTTCATGCCCAGAACAAACATTTCCAAATACACAAGAATGTCACATAAAAGTTGAGAAAACACAAATGTCTTTTAACTCCAAAAGTATAACTAGGCAACATTTGCAAATCTAATCATCTTACTTACAGCTAAAATGACTTTTTTGCCTCCTTTGAGCATATTACAAAAAAAAAAAAAAACAAAAAAAAAAAAAAAAAAAAAAAAAAAAACGATTTTGGAGACAAATATTTTTTAGGAACATATCTGTTTCGTAACTGATCATAATTGGGACATTTCATTATAAAATGAAACTCATCACCAATCACAGACATGTTACAAACCTTACAAAGCCGTAACTCTCGCGGTATGCCTTTGTGTCTCCCTGTTTCTATTTCCAGCTTATGATCACTACTTCGAAATCTGAAGAAGCTGATAACGTAATTATCAGGCATTTAACTTATATATTTTTCTCTACCAAATCCACTCTTGAAATTTCGATAAAACAAACATTTACTACTTGCCTCTAGAGCATGTCTCCATAGATTTTGAAAACTATCTCTCAAAGCAATGTTGACATTCTTGCAGAAAGATTCCCTCTCCAAGAAGAACTGAGCATCCCAAACACAGTCATACCCTGCTTCTATTAAAATTTGTCTGATACAACTCATCCATTTTGAAGAATAAATACCATTTCGATATAAGTCAAGTAATATCAAATGTATTTTCCCAGAATATTTTTCTGTGTTTGATATCACTAAGCTGGTCCAAAATCGAACTAATCTCATTTTCACTAACACACTAATTGGATAAATACCAGTTTCTCCATAAACAATTTGGGTCATAGTATTTCTGTTCAGTTTGAGCAAGCGTTTCAAAAAATTTCAATTCTAATTTTTCAAGTATATCTACATTATCATAACCCCATATTTCTGCACCATACAACAAAATAGGAACAGTCATAGATTGGTACATTTCCAGAATGATATGTAAAGGTAAATCTTGATTTCTGGCTGACTGAAGTAATGAAAACATAGCTTTTCGGCCCTGTTCATAAATCATTTTTTTAGCTTTGTAAAAAGTTCCGTTTCTACTAAATTCGATGCCAAGATTTTTAAAAGAATTGACAACATCCAAACATGCACCACCAAACTTAAAAACAGGCTTTAGCTTGTTTGTAGAATTAAATATCATCACTTTAGTTTTCTTTACATTGACCACTAGTTTCCATTTTAAACAATATTTGTTAAAAACACTGAGGGACTGTTGTAATCCTTCTTTCGTCTCTGACAGTAATATTGTGTCATCTGCATACAACAGTGCAAATAATCGCATGTAATTATCTAACTCTGAAATGTTAACATTCAATAAAAGATCAACAGATGGACTCTTGTGCTTAGTCAAACACAACTCTAAATCATTGAGATACAGAGAAAAAAGCAAAGGCGAGAGATTTTCTCCTTGTCGTACACCCTTACAAATGCTAAAGAAATCAGATTTTTCACCATTTAAAAACACACATGACTTAATTCTATCATACATGTTCATTATGACACGCAAAATTTACCATTCACGCCTTCATGAACAAGTTTTTGCCATAACCCACTTCTCCAAACTGAATCAAAGGCTTTTTTAAAATCAACAAAAGCACAGTAAAGTTTCTTCTTTTTCATGGAGAAAATATCAATTAGTGATTTCAAAACACACACACACACACACACACACACACACACACACACACACACACACACACACACACACACACACACACACACACACACACGCACACACACATACACACGCGTACACACACACACACACACACACAACACACACACGTGATCAAGTTTACTAAAAGAACGAATGTAAGCGAGCGTGCTTTTCATTATGTTCGCCAGAATGCGCGCGGCTTCTGCCTAGCAGATGTCGTGTTGCGTATATAGATTTGTCCGATGGGGGACAGGTAGAGGGGGTCAATTTCAGCTGGTAAACAGTGATAAGAAACTTTAGGGAGAGCTGGGCAGTACAAGGTCTTCAGAGAAGAAGCCCCCCCCCCCCTCCTCAGTCAAGTGTTTCGGCCCTGAACTCCTTACACTCTAAGGGGGCCGGGCCGCACCCAGGTCATGACTCCTGGATGCCCTTGTATTGCCGCCTTTTTCCCCCCTGGTCCTCAGCAGGTTCGAACCCGCGCCTCC
>NC_134877.1:23251139-23261139 GCF_041734735.1 Babylonia areolata | reverse complement strand
ATTTCATGTATTCATCAGTTGACCGTCCAAGCGAAAAGCGATGGCGACAGTGGGATGAATGTCTGATAGGTAGACTAGGCCTGCGTGACTATAGCGGTACTGGAACGAAGCGGCCGTGAGCTGCGGGAGGTTAGGGGTTAAGGGTAATGAGGGGGCGGGGGGGGGGGGGGGGGAGAGAAGAAGGTAGGTGGAGAGGGGTTAATGGCGGAGGGGAAGAGGGAGGGTAGGGCAGGGTAAGGAAGTGGACGTGCAACAGGAGCTCGTAGGGGCGGTCGTGGTGGTTGAGGGGTGGTGGGGTGGGAGTGTTCGGGGGGTGCGGAGGGGTGGGGTGGGGGGGGGGAGGTGGGTGTTGGGTGTGTGTAGCCAAAGCGACTAGAGAGGGATGTGGGTGGGGAGGGGGGGGGAGGGGGGATATGGAAAACCCGGAAATCAGGAATATGTGGTGTGTAAAGTAGTTGGGACGGAAAGAAGTTCTGCAGAATGTGTGTGTGTGTGTGTGTGTGTGTGTGTGTGTGTGTGTGTGTGTGTGTGTGTGTGTGTGTGTGTGTGTGTGTGTGTGTGTGTGTGTGTGTGTGTGTGTGTGTGTGTGTGTGTGTGTGTGTGTCTGTGTGTCTGTGTGTGTGTCTGTGTGTGTGGTATACAGGCTGACGTGCATTTAAGCATGTGAGTGGGCATTGCGTAAAGTGCATACGAGCGCGTGTGTGTGTGTGTATCCAACTGTGTGTGTGTTAACGCAAAACAATAACTACCGAAAACGACACACTACACAACACAGCATGACCCAGAACTAAACAACTTATCAGGCCGATGCCTCACGTTCATACTGACAGTGGCATTGTTTTTACTATGGTAAACATTCATTTATTTAATTTCTTTACTTACTGTTTGTGAATATGTTATTTGATTCAAATGATAACGATATGGTTCATCAGCCGTCATGTTTAAACTGGAGTGCAACGTTGTGAGCACAGCACACGTTTTGTTGAGGCTCGTTGTGGATTTGTTTGTGTTGTAATCACGTGTACTGTTTGAACAATTTAAGATTAATTAAACCAACTTAACAACAACGCTTCGCTGACAACACAGCAACGTAAGCAACAACTCAACGAGGAAACAACTTTTGGGATTCAGCTAACAGTATTTGTCTTTCAACTCTACAGTCAGCACAGCATTGACCCTGTTGGTGATGGTGATGGGCTGCGTATAAAAAAAGGTAGCCGCACCCCTCTCACCGCTGCCACACACTCACTCACTCACGCACGCACGCACGCACGCGCGCGGGCTCTCTCTCACACACACACACACGCACATACATATACCCCCTCCCTCACATGCACATGTGCACGAACGCATGCACACACACCGACACCGACACATACCCCCCCCACACACACACACACGCAAACACACACCGACACAACACAACACACACACACACACACACACACACACACACCGACACACACACACACACCGACACACACACACACACACACACACACACACACACACACACCGACACACACACACACCGACACAACACAACACAACACACACAAAATACACACACACACACACCGACACCGACACAAATACACATACACACCCACACACCGAAACAACACACGCACACACACACACACACACACACACCGACAACAACACACACAGACACACACACACACACACACACACACACACACACGCCGACCCCCCCCACACCCACACACACAAACTGACACACACACACACACACCCATCCACCCACACACCCATACTGACCTGTTGGTGAGCGGCCCCATGAAGGGGTTAGCCAACAGCTGCACGATGGCCTTGGACGCGAAGAGCACCCCGACCCTCACGTCCTCACTCCCCAGCTCCGCGGATCGAGGCATCTCCTCCGTCACCAGCTTGTACTCCGTACGGGTGTCGTTCTTCCTCCTCCTCCTCCTTCTCCTCCTCCTCCCACCCTTCCCCTTGCCCCCCCTCCCTTCTTCTCCCCCCTCCTCCTCCTCCCATTCCTCTTCTCCCTCGTCTTCACCTCCATCATAGTCACTAGTGCTGCTGATGTTGGTGGTGGTGGTGTGTGAGCAGTAGATGACCGGAGGTGATGGGGTGGTAGAGGGCGCGTAATATTTCCCCATTCTCTGCAGCCAGGCGTAGCCCTTATGGGAGCTCCCGCCCCTCGCGCTGTTTTGCTGTTGCTGTAGTTGCTGCTGGGGAAGCTCCACGCAGGTGGTAGGGGTGGTCGTTGGGGTGTCGGTGGTGACGGGGGATGAGGACGAGGAGTCTCGCGAAGCACTCACCACGGGCACGGATTTGTTGACGATGATGTAAGGGTAGTCCATTTTGCGGAGAAAGTTGGGCACCACAGGCACTGCGCAGTCCAGTTTTAGTAAGTTAGCACAGAGGGGGAAGGGGTAAAAAAAAAGAAAGAAAAAAGGGGGTGTGGGGGCGGGGGTGGTGGTGGTGGTGGGGGAGGGGGGGCAAGGGAAGGGGAGGGGGGGCAACATTTTTTTTGGTCATTAAAAAGAATAGAAAAACAACAACAACAACAACAATAAAGAACAATTGCATGTATGTGAGCGCACAACATCACAAGCAACGCTCTCCTTTCCCCCCCCACCCTCCCCACTCCATGCCCCCTCCCCCACACCCCCTCCCTACCACCCCACCCCCCCACATGACAGACAGACATCGATGATTCAACCGTTGATTATTGATTAATTTTTTTTGGTCCTCATCCTGCTTCCCCAGCCCCCCACCCCCCTCGCCCCCAACCCCCCCAGGCCCCCCTCTCTCACACACACACTCTTCCAATATTATGGTTTTTTTGTCTTTCTCCAATCACTGACACTTGCTTGGCAGATGTGGTGTAGCGGATATGGATTTGACCGAACGCAGTGACGCCTCCTTGAGCTACTGATACTGATACTGACACTGACACTCACCCTCTCCATTTTACATTCTGTACTCTATCTTTTCCTCATTCTGTTCTCTCTCTCTCTGTCTCTCTCTGTGTCTCTGTCTCTCTCTTCCCCTTGCTCCCCCCACCATCCCCTCCACCTCAACCACCCCCCTTTTCATTTCTGATTAATAATAACAACAATCATCATTGATTGATAATAATCCAAATAATAATAATAATAATATCATTTATTTTCAGTCTAATATCATCATCTTAGATGAAACAGACTATGAATAAATAAATGAACGAAACCATCAACTGTACAGTCACCGAGCCAAAAAAACCCAAGTCCTAAAAATAACCTTGGGCGTCAACAGTATCGTCAGCACTGGCCTGTTTGGGCGTATGTATATAAAAAAAAAAAGGGTCGCCGCACCCCTCTCTCCCCGCCACACACACACACACACACACACACACACACACACACACACACACAACCGCATCCTACAAAAAAAAGCAACAAAAAAAAACCCCAAAACAACAACAACAAACAAATAAACAAAAAAAAACAAAAACAAAAACAAAAAAAACAACAACAAAAACCAAACAGGAGACAACAATTGCCGAAAGATTACCCCCCATCTATGTCAGCCTCTGGCCTTTCTCAGGTGACAATAATGTTTGCCATGTATGAACACACGCCCATTCTGCATAACCGATTACACACAAGCACACACACACACACACACACACACACACACACACACACACACACACACACAGGCACGCACATCCCGTCCTCACATTTTACACCCCCCTCACCCCCTCTCTCTCTCTTTCTCCCCAATTCATTACACCACACACACACACACACACACACACACACACACACACACACACACACACACACACACACACACTGTTATTTATTGTATGATTATGATTATGATGATGATGATTATTATTATCATTATTTTTATGATGATGATGACGATGATGATGACAATTATCATCATCATCATCATCATTATTATCATTATATCATTATGATTATGATTATGATTATGATTATTATTATTATCATCATCATCATCATTATATCATCATCATCATCATCATCATCATCATCATCATTATTATTATTATTATTATCATCATCATCATCATTATTATTATCATTATTATTATTATTATTATTATTATATTATATATATGTATATTTTACTGCTGATGTGATGACGCTCATATGGACCAGTCTCGCACGCTTTGACACCACCTTGAAACTGAAACTGAAACTGAAACTTCCATTACACCACCAGGCCGTCTTCGCCGAATCTATATCTACGTAGTGAATGAAATGCTGACTGACTCATCAATGGAAATGATGTTATGTCCGGCCGCAAGTTCACCTGAAGTTCTCATCAATAATCACGGGGGGGAAACTGACCTGATGTAACTGTCAAACTGTCAGCTGTTTGCTCTCTCTCTCTCTCTCCCTCACTCTCTCTCTCTCTCTCTCTTTCCCCCATCCCCTCCCCTTTCACTATATTGTGTTTTTGTTCATGAGCGGCGGAGCTCAATGATGGATGAATAACTGGCGTTGTTAATAGTGTGTGTGTGTGTGTGTGTGTGTGTGTGTGTGTGTGTGTGTGTGTGTGTGTGTGTGTGTGTGTGTGTGTCGCGCGCGCGCGCGTGTGTGTGAAGAAGAAGAAGAAGAAGAAGAAAAAGAAGAAGAATATATTGATATTCATAAGAAATGATTGTGATGTTCACTTACTGTGAAGATACTCTAAGATACTTGACAGTTTGTATTCCTTGACATCTTGTGTAAGATCTTAAGAAATGAATGGTAATTCTCCATGATGACAACCAACCTATGTATAATCCAGCTGCTTGGCTGTTTCTGTCTATCAGAGTATTTATGCTGTTTTTTTCTGTTTTTTTTTCTTTATAAATGTCCATTAAGACGTTGTTGTAAAATGTCAACCTATCAAAATGGAATTAAAAAATGTTTTTTTTTTTTTAAAGAAGAAGAAGAAGAAGAAGAAGAAGAAGAAGAAGAAGAAGAAGAAGAAGAAGAAGAAGAAGAAGAAGAAGAAGAAGAAGAAGAAGAAGAAGAAGAAGAAGAAGAAGAAGAAGAAGAAGAAGAAGAAGAACAACAACAACAACAACAACAACAACAACAACAACAACAACAACAACAACAACAACAACAATAAAAACAACGGCAAAAAATGTATGAAAAAAAAGTAGACGACAGATTCATGGCAAAAGATGAAAGAGAAAGCGAAAAAACAACAACAACAACAACAAAAACCCCCCAAAAAACCAACAACAAAAAACAAAAAAAACCCCAAACAAACAAAAAAACACAACCGCCCCCATCCCCAACACACACACACACACACACACACACACACACCAAAATATCTGAACCCCGCTACCCCCTCCCCTTACTCACCCGTCCAAAAAAAAAAAAAAAAAAAAAGAAAAAAAGAAAAAGAAAAAAAAAGGCAACAGCTTCCCACCACCATCACACGCTTTCCAGAAAAAAAAGATGAAGCCGAGTTCAGTTCAGTTCAGTTCAGTTACTCAAGGAGACGTCACTGCGTTCGGACAAACCCATATGCGCTACACCACGTCAGCCAAGCAAGGTGCTTGACCAGCAGCGGTTAATTAACCCAACGCGCTTAGTCAGGCCTTGAGAAAAAAACGTAAAAGCTTAACCCTTTCACCGCCAGTCAAAGTAGAGTACAAACAAAATTCCCTTGTGCTATAAACACAGAAAATATGGTGTCTAAGAATGGCTGGGGATTCCCCCCCCTGTGATATGTAAAAGATATGACCCACCCTACCACCGAAAATAAAAAGCATTAAGTGTAATGGATACCAGATCCATGATCTGGTCATCCTTCAGTGGACACGGGGTCCTCTACCTAGCTGCCTGCATAGATGCGAGTTTGGCAGTGAAAGGGTTAAGTTCAACAAAGCTCACCAACTGTGGTCAGCAACATGTTGTCGAGGAAGATAGCGACGAAGACGATGAAGAGGATGAGAGAGCGAGACTTGCGGAACTTGTTGTAGCGGTCCGTCAGGTTGTGGCACAGCCCGAAGATGTCGGTCCACGCCATGGTTCCGGTTCCGGTTCCGGGCCAATCAATCGGTCGGTCGGTCGGTCGTCTTCACTGGCAAGGAACGAAAGCTGCAACGAGAAAGGACAAGACAAGACATGACAAGTCAAGGCAAGAGAGGGCAGGGTAAGGCAGGGCAAGGCAGGGCAGGGTAGGGCAGGACAGGGCAAGGCAAGGCAAGGCACAGCAAGGTAAGGCAGGGCAGGGCAGAGCAAGGCAAGGCAAGGCATGTCAAGGCAAGGCAAGGCAAGGCAAGGCAGGGCAAAACAAGACAAGACACGACAAGACAGGACAAGGCAAGACATGCCAAGACAGAAAATGAAATGCACTTTGTTCTTTGTTGTCCGGCTTTGAGGAATATTCGAGAATCATTTATTAAGCCTAAATATTATAGACAACCAAAAATGTCTAAATTGAACCTGTTAATGTCTTCAACCTTCTGTAAAAAAAATTGTTAGAAACTTTGCTTTGTATTTATATTAAGCTTTTAAAGTCCGAGAAACCATTACGTCATGAAAACAGTTTCTTAGCTAGGCTAGTTTTCATTTGGAACTTATGTTATATCGAGTTTTCTATGTATGTTGTATTATGTTTGTTGTTTTTTGTAGTTGTTTCTCATTGTATCATGTTCACATACCCCTTCATAAGGGGCCTTGGCCTATATAGAAATAACCCATCTTGAATCTTGGCACTGTTCTCCCTCTTACTCCACACACACACACACACACACACACACACACACACACACACACACACACACACACACACACACACACACACACACACCACACACATACACACACACACACACCCCTCCCCCCCCACACACACACACACACACACACTTAAACAGGCGCGCACGCACAACAAATGTGACAAACACACTACAATACGATAACAGCACCGCGTTATATCAGTCAGTCGCATTGATGAGGCCGAAGTTGAGTGAGTTCGATTTCGATCGAATCCTTGGCAAACGAAAATCAACGAAAACTAGCACCACCATTCCAGTTGTCAGTGTCATGCTGAATGATAATGACTCCTCTCTCTCTCTCTCTCTCTCTCTCTCTCTCTCTCTGTGCGTGTGTGTGTGTGTGTGTGTGTGTGTGTGTGAGTGAGTGAGTGAGTGAGTGAGTGAGTGAGTGAGTGAGTGTGTGTGTGTGTGTGTGTCTCACTTCTTTCCCACTCTCACACTCTGTATCTGCCTGTCTGTCTCTGTGTCTGTCTGTCTGTTTCTCACTCTCTCCCCTCTCTCCCACCACCCCCCCCTCTCTCTCTCCCTCTGTGTGTCTTTCTTGTCTTTCTTTCTGTCTGTCTGTCTCTCCTTGTCTCTTTCTCTTTTTTCTTCTCTTTTTTTCTGTTCTAAGTATAAATTGTGCATGTACTTATATTGTTCGTCTTGTTTTTCGTGGGACAGAATTGAAATTTGTTCATGCAATGTCATGCTTTTGTATTGGGTATTTGTTAGGTTCTCCCTTTTCATGAGGGCAGGATGAAAACAAGCCATTTGTGCTTATTCCTTCCCCCCCCCCCTATCAATAAAAAAAAAGAAAGAAAAAAGATTCGTTCGTTCGTTCTCTCTATCTGTCTCTATGTCTGTCTATATTTCTGTCTATTTGTTTCTTATCCACTCACATTTGAGGCTTATGACCCCCCCCCCCCGACCCCGCCCCCTCCAACCCCCCCCCAGCCCCCCCACTCCCTGAATGTAATGTTCATCTCTTCCACAGGAAAATTATTTGCTTCAGCCTTCGTTACCTTGTTTGTGTAGCCCCCCTCCCCACCCATCTTTCTCTCTGTTTTTCGGTGTGTTTTTGTCTTTCTCTCTGTCTCTGTTTCTCTCTGTCTCTGTCTGTCTCTGTCTCTCTGTCTGTCGTTATCTTTATTGCTGTTATTGTTTTCATAAGGACATATTGGCAGACTATGCAAATGCCTAAAATCTTTGTCCTCGAGTGATAAAGTTTTTGAATCTCTCTCTCTTTCTCTCTCTCTCTCTCTTCGTATGTTTCTTTGCCTCTCTCTGTGTTTCTCTGTGTGTCTGTCTCTGTCTGTTTGTTTCTATCTGTCTCCCTCTCTTTGTATGTCGTTATCTTTATTGTTGTAACCGTTTCACAAAGACAGATTGGAAGACTATGCAAATGCCTAAAATCTTTATCCTCGAGTAATAAAGTATTTGAATCTCTCTCTCTCTCTCCCTCCCTCTCTCTCTCTCCCTCCCTCCCCCTCTCTCTCCCTTCCTCTCTCCCTCTCCCCCCTCTCCCTCCCCCCTCTCTCCCTCCCCCTCTCTCTCTCCCTTGTTGTATTTGTTTTGTGATTCTATTGCTTTGCTCTGTATGAAATATGTTGATGAGTCACCCATGTCAAAAGTGCCTTGCGGCCAATGACATGAAAGTGTCAAAGTGTCTCTCTATCACTCTCTGCTTGCCTGTCTGCCTGCCTGCCTGCCTCTCTGTCTGTCTGTCTCTACATATATACATATATATCTATATACATATATATACACATATTTCTCTATCTCTCTATATCTATATATATATCTCTCTATATATGTATCTTATATATCTATATATCTATATATAGATATATATCTCTACACACACACACACACACACACACACACACACACACACACACACACACACACATATATATATATATATATATATACATCTGATGAAAGCAGAAAGGACAATATCCACAACGTTTCGAGAAAAACAAGAAAGGCAAGGCCTTCAAGACTCACTTGTGATACACTTGATAAAAAAAAAAATCAATCGTTAAAATGTGTTCTGTATTTGTTATAATAAAGCTTTGGGTAAAAAAACAAGAAGAAGAAGAAAAAAAACCCAAAACACCCAAAACCCAAACCTGAACGCCGATTTGAACACGGTACGTTCGTGTGGGAAGAAATTGTCTTAGCCACTGCACTATTGCGGATCCATGAATGATGTTCAAAAATTAACATTTAAGAATGCTTTTTAAGGGCAATAAATCGATTTGCGATATTCGAAGTCATATCATTGTTTTAAATCACATTATTTTGGTGTATCTCGGGCATTTAAGAATCCATTAATTAAAGTCCGCGGTAAAGGAGACGTTGCCATCGCCGCAATCACACTGCAACATTTAGCCGTTTTTCTCTGGATCTACATTAGATGTACAAGTTTAGTTACACTCGCCGGCAAAGTACAACACGGTCGATTCAATTTCTCTTTTATGTTCATTCTAGTTAACTGAGTATCCACTTTAAAAGATTCATATGCAGTAAACACGTCGATAGTGTAGTCGGTGCCACTGTTATGTGTTCTGTCCAGAATTTGTATTTCTTTCCATTTAATTGCGAACAAGAAAAACGAGGTCACGCCGACCTTACGAAGCATCGCCAACGCTGCTGCAACTGGGATGCAGTAGGTTAATATTATGGCGTTTTCGGATTTCCGGAAATGGACTCAACGAAATAAACCGTTAATGATACGGGAAACACGGCTTAATCCGGGAGACTTACATACTATTAGTGGCATGACTGTGAAGATTTTATTCCTACTATTTAAAAAAAAAAGAATTTGGTATTGACAGACAATGTATTTCTAGAGAAAATGACAATGTTAAAGTTTACCACGGACACACAGACACAGACACAGACACACAGACAACCGAACACCGGGTTATAACAAAGACTTACTTTGTTTACACAAGTGAGACAAAATTGTAGAGAGAGAAGAGAGAGAGAGAGAGAGAGAGAGAGAGAGAGAGAGGGAGAGAGAAAGAAGAGAGAGGGGAGAGAGAGAGAGGGGAGATGGAGAGAGATATATATAGAGAGAGATAGAGAGAGAGAGTTACATCCGTCATAAACGTGTGCAGCACAGAACAATTTGAAACACACACACACACACACACACACACACACACACACACACACACACACACAGATAGACAGACAGACAGACATAAAAAGACACAG
>NC_134877.1:23238639-23243639 GCF_041734735.1 Babylonia areolata | reverse complement strand
CTCCCCCCTCGCCACCCCCCCCCCCCTCCCACACACACACGTGCGTGCTTCAGCAGCAGCATCGTCAACTGAACGCTGTCAAACTTTGTGCACGCGCGCGCGCTCAATGTGTGGCCATCTGTGATGGGCCCGAGACAGAGATGTGGGGAGCGAAGCAAAGTGGAAGGAGGAGGAGAGGGAGGAGGAGGAGGAGAGGGAGGAGGAGAGGGAAGAAGAGGAGAGGGAGAAGGAGGAAGAGGAGAGGGAGGAGGAGGAAGAGGAGAGGGAGGATGAGGAAGAGAGGAAGGAGGAGATGAGGGAGAAGGAAGAGGAGGAGAAGGATGAGGAGGAGGAGGAGAAGGAGGAGGAGGAGGAGCAGCAGCAACAGTAGCAGCAGCAACAGTAGCAGCAGCAGCAGAAGAAGAAGAAGAACGACAACAACAAGAAATAAGAATAGCAGCTGCAGCAGTCGTAGTAGCAGTCGTAGCAGCAGAAATAGTAGCAGCAGCAGCAGTAACAGCAACAGCAGCAGCAACAGTAACAGCAGCAGCAGCAGCAGCAGCAGCAGTAGTAGTACCAGCAGCAGCAGCAGCAGCAGCAGTATTAGTCGTATCAGAATCAGATTCAGATTCGCAGTTACGTTATTTTCTCAGCATGAGAAAATAATCAAATGTGGAGAAGTCAGTGATACATGAACCTAACATGCAGCAGAACAGTACAATTTGGAATATATGGAGGGTGCTCAATAAGAATTTGAACAGAGAACAACAACAACAACAACAACAGAAAAAAAAAGAAAAGAAAAAAGAAAAAGAAAAACCCACCAAACAACTACAGGAACAACAAAGTCCTAAACTACGTCATTCAGTAGAGCAATGACACCAAAGCTATGATGCCAAACACTGTGTTACATTCCTTTTCTTTTTTATTTATTTATTTATCTATTTATTTATTTTTTTACGCATATAGTTTACTTCATCAAGTTTTTGCGCCTTATAAATATAATTATCATTATTAGCAGTTCGTTTTTATGTATTTATCTATTATTTATTTGTTTATTTATTTATTTACTTATTTCTTTTTTAAAGTTTAATTTATTTAATTTTATTTTCTATAATACTTTTTTTCATTTATTTAATTTTTTTAAAATTTATTTGATTTAATTTAATTTATTATTATTTTTCTTCTGACTAAGCGCGTTGGGTAACGCTGCTGGTCAGGCATCTGCTTGACAGATGTGGTGTAGCGTATATGGATTTGTCCGAACGCAGTGACGCCTCCTTGTGCTACTGATAATGATACTGATACTGTTCTGTGCTCAGGAAGGTCAAATGTGCGTGGAAGCAGTGTCGGCCTTCCTTCAGGAAACGTGGCCCACTCACAGTTCAGTTACTCGAGGTGGCGTCACTGCGTTCGGACAAATCCATATACGCTACACCACATCTGTTAAGCAGATGCTTGATAAGCTTAGCCCAACGCACTTAGTCAGGCCTTGAGACAGCGTGGTATTACGTATTACGTGATATGATCTGTCGTGATATCTGCCAGGGAAATTCGTTCTGCGAAAGCTTTAGAAGTTTTGTCATATCGCTTTGACAAGCATTCTCCATGGAGAACGAGAGGGAATTGGAAGTTTGTAAGATGAACGCTCGAAGATGATGACGGTTGTTTATGGTCTAGTAACTGTTCTTCAATTTTCACGCTCCAAGACCTTCCTCTCTTTCTCTCTCTCTCTGAGAGACAGAGAGAGAGAAAGAGAGAGAGAGTGAGAGAGAGAGGGAGAGAGGGAGAGAGAGGGAGAGAGAGAGGGAGAGAGAAAGAGAGAGAGTGAGAGAGAGGGGGGAGAGTGAGAGAGAGTAGAGTAGAGAAAGAGAGAGAGTAGAGAGAGAGAGAGAGTGAGAGTGAGGAGAGAGAGAGAGAGGAGAGAGAGAGAGAGACAGAGAGAGGGAGAAAGAGAGAGAGGAGAGAGAGAGAGAGGGGAGAGTGAGAGAGAGTAGAGTAGAGAGAGAGAGAGAGAAGAGAGAGAGAGGAGAGAGAGAGAGAAGAGAGAGAGAGGGGAAGAGTGAGAGAGAGAGAGGAGAAAGAGAGAGAGAGAGAGAGAGAGAGAGAGAGAGAGAGAGAGAGAGAGAGAGAGAGGGGAATTGTTCGAAACTTTCTGAGAGTAGCTATGAACGGAGCTAATCGTTTACTTTGTTTTTGAGCAGCGTCTGGTAAATGGTTTGCTTCCTTAAAAAACCCCCCCAAACAAAACAACAACTTCATTTTGTTTTGAAGCCAGGGGAGAGAGACCCAAAGCTAGGAATCAGATAAATATGAAAACAACAACAACAAAAAAACATTCACATGATTACTTTGTTTGGATATTTTTTGTTTTTGTTTGTTTTTTTCTTCCAAATTTCACCCACATTTTTACCCTCATTTGCCCAGTTTCTCCCAACCCTCCATTCATCCACATCTCCCACCCGTTCTAACCGATAATACTCAAATGTATTCATAAATACTTTAACAAAATGTCTTCAATCACCGATATGTGTGACGGGACATATTGTTTTTCAAGCCACATTGAACAAACGAATTACTCTGGGGGAAAAAAAAACACACACAGAAGAAAAGATTTGAGACAAGCAGGAAGCCACTCGAGTTAACCCTTGTGTGTGTGTGTGTGTGTGTGTGTGTGTGTGTGTATGTGTGTGTGTGTGTGTGTGTGTGTGTGTGTGTGTGTGTGTGTGTGTGTGTGTGTGTGTGTGTGTGTGTGTGTGTGTGTGTGTGTGTGTGTGTGTGTGTGTGTGTGTGTGTGTGAGAGAGAGAGAGAGAGAGAGAGAGAGAGAGAGAGGACATTCAAGAACTCACTGTTGACTCATTATTTAAACGCCACGATTATGTGAGAGGAAAAAAAACAACAACAAACAAACAAATATGAATAAATATGTTTTAACTTAGAAGACAACCATGTTTCTGGCCTGCAAGATGGAGATGGAGAGAGAGAGAGAGAGAGAGAGAGAGAGAGAGAGAGAGAGAGACAGAGACAGACAGACAGACAGACAGACAGACAGACAGACAGACAGACAGACGGACAGACAGACAGACAGAAACAATGAGGAAGACAGAAGGAAGGCAGGTTAACACGCAATGGAAGGCTAACGACGACGACGACGACGACGACGACGACGACGACGACGAAGAAGAAGAAGAAGAAGAAGAAGAAGAAGAAGAAGAAGAAGAAGAAGAAGAAGAGGATATGCAGGAAATAATTTGCCGTTCTCCATTCATGCTCCATTTCCTGAACAGTCGTGGTCATTGATCTAAACTTAGATGGATAGCTCATTGGCCAGGAAAGCTAAAGCCAACTGCTGGACGCCGCCATACTGCCTTTCTCTCTCTTTTCCTCTATCTCTCTCCCACCCCTACCCCATTCTTCCCCCCCTCTCTCTCTCTCTCCAACCTCTACCCCTTCTCTCCAGTGCCTTTGCAGCTGCAACAACAACAACAACAACACGCACACGCTTGCACACTTGTCAGCTGATGAGGTTCAAAAGGGGATGGATGGGAGGTTGTTGAGGAGTCGGGGAGGAGGGGGAGGGGGGGTCGAGGTCAGTGGGAGGGTTACAAATCAGCATCCTATCTGTGTTTTGCATTGATGCCATGTTGCTGTGTGGGGGTGACAGTCACTGCCCAAAACATAGATGGATAGCTCATTGGCCAGGAAAGCTGAAGCCAACTGGACGCCATATTGACACTCGTATCCGGCTGTCAGTCCGTTGAGAAGTCGTCTGCTGACTGGTGGTAGTTTCTGAACTGTAACCGTGTATCTTTGATGAGATTGTGATGTGCCAAATTGTTGTGTCTTGATTGATACCTGCCAATGATTTAATTACCAAAGTTATTACAGGAAAACAGTGCAGTGACACGCAGCGCAAACTTGCTGTGGAGGCACACAGGAATGTCAGCTTAATTTACGCCGCGAGCAAGTGAAAGCTTGTCGTGAAGCCGTCATCGTAGCCAGATGAGCGCTCGGCTACATATATGAAGTTACCGCTTCGCGCTGTACTGACACGAGTAGCAAAATGGCTGATTGAACACTTCCGCTGTCTTCAGTTAGCAAAGGGGCTTAAAGAAGACATGCGGCATCCACCTATCTTAAATTAAGAACAGCGAGTCATGGCTCAGTGTGGTGTGATGTGAGATACGGAAAAACGCTTTGACAGAACATTAGTCTGCATCCTCTCGAACAACACAATGTTCAACCCGATCCAAGACACCCCCCACCCCCCACCACCACCCCCAAGCCCTGAACAATTGTCCTTTTAATGGTCTCAGCTATCAGGCTGTTTAACTCAACTCTTATCAGAGCATTACCCCCCGAAAATGGAGTGTGGCTGCCTACATGGCGGGGTAAAAACGGTCATACACGTAAAAGCCCACTCATGTACATACGAACGAACGTGGGAGTTGCAGCCCACGAACGGAGAAGAAGAAGAAGAAGAAGAAGAAGAAGAAGAAGAAGAAGAAGAAGAAGAAGAAGAAGAAGAAGAAGAAGAAGAAGAAGATCATCCTAGTTCTTGTTTTTTGTTGTTGTTGTTTTTTACTGAACAATATCCTTTAATTTAAGCAGAGGGAGTTTTTGAAGAAAACCGTTTGACTGAACTGTGTTGTTTCAGCGTTTCTAATTTACTTAATTCTATATTTTACTTAATTATTTTTTCGTTTCGTTTCAACACAAGGCGTATGTCTACATCTACTTTTTTTGTTGTGAAGCAAGTAAGTAAGCAAGCAAGCAAGTAAGTAAGCAAGCAAGCAAAAAAAAAAAAAAGCAAGCAAGTAAGCAAGCAAGCAAGTAAGCAAGCAATCAAGCAAGTAAGTAAGCAAGTAAGTAAGCAAATAAGCAAACAAGCAAGTATATTAGTAAGTAAGTAAAATCCACTGGAAAAGGTAAGTAAATGAATGTGATTATGGTGTATTTCATTGCTGGTAGTCTGTCTCTGTCTCTCCCTTCCTCCCTCTTTATTTGTCTGTCTCTGTCT